>NC_133041.1:776666-927500 GCF_048771995.1 Taeniopygia guttata
GGAAGCCCTGTCTGCACGCCAAGCCCATCACTTCGAGCCCAAGCTGCCTTTCCAGTTCATTATTCTGGGAAAAGCACCCCGGTTCTACGGACTGATTATCCAATGGGATCTTCAACTCCGAGACCCTCTATTGATACTGCAATGGATCTTTACAAACAACAAACTTTCAAAGACAATTACCACCTTCCAAGAAATCATGGGACATTTAAGAAAATAAGCCAGAACTTGCCTCTGCTCCCTTGCTGGGTGTGAGTTCACATGCATATACTTGCCACTGACCACTGGAGACCTGGAGCATTTGCTCCAGACCAATGAAAACCTCCAATTTGTCTTAGACAGCTATACAGGCCAAATTTCCATCCATATCCCAAAACATGAACTTTTTAATGCTGTCTTCAATCTGATCCCAAAATTAGTCCAAAGTAAAACACCTCTCAAAGCTCTAACAATTTTTACAGAGGGCTCAGGGCCATCCCACAAGTCCGTAACGACTTGGAAGGACCCTAAGACCCAAAATCGGAAATCTGACATCCAAATAGTGGAGGGGTCTCCACAGACTGCGCAGTTAGCAGCTCTTGTCAGAGCCTTTGAGAAATTCAAAGACAAACCCTTTAATCTGGTCACAGATTTGGCGTATGTCGCAGGTATAGCTATGAAAGCAGAACACGCTCTTCTCAAAGAGGTTTCCAATCCAAAGTTACACAAATTTATTTTGTCATTAACATGCTCAATCTCTCACAGAAAGCAACCTTACCGTACAATGCATGTGAGGTCACACACCGATCTGCCAGGTTTCATCACAGAAGGGAACAGGAAAGCGGACGCATTTGCCATGGCAATAGAAACTGCCAACGTCCCTGACATCTTTGCCCAGGCAAAGTTGTCACACCCATTTTACTATCAAAATGTACCTGCCCTCACCAGAATGTTCAAGCTTTCAAAAGATCAAGCAAAAGCTATTGTGGCCACATGCTTGAACTGTCAAAATTACCAGATACCATCTATGGGGACAGGACTGAAAGCTGCCAGCTGTGGCAGACAGACGTAACTCATTTCCCACCTTTTGGAAGGTCAAAATACGTACACATATCGGTCGACATGTTTTCAGGAGCAATATTTGCATCAGCTCATCCAGGAGAAACTACACAGCACACCATAAAGCACTTCCTCCTTGCATTTGCTACTCTGGGAGTACCAAAACAAATCAAAACAGACAATGAACCTGCCTATACCTCTTGAAAGTTAAGAGAGTTTTTCAGTGAATGTGGAATAGAACACAAAAAAAGGCATACCAGCAAATCCCAAAGGACAATCAATTGTGGAAAAGACACATCAAACCCTCGAAGAGTCCTCAATCAGCAGCGAAGAGAAATAAAAATCATATCTCCAGTTGAGAGACTTTCCAAGGCTCTCTACATTATCAGCTTCCTCAATTGTACAACATCAGAGCATGACCCGCCAATACTTTGCCACTTTGCAAACACCACCCAAGCAAAGCTCACTGAGAAACCACCAGTGCTAGTGAAGGACACAGAAACACATCAGATTTCTGGGCCTTTCCAGTTGATTACTTGGGGTAAAGGGTATGCATGCATCTGGTCCAAGATGGTACCCAGGAAAAAACATAAAACCATACCTAGGCAATGCAAACACTACTCCCACAAACAGTGACAAGATCTCCCCTGAGTCAAACACAAGACCTCCTGAAAATCAGACGACTTCTGCCTGAATATTCCCTATCAGAAGCCCCAGCCTTGTCCAAAGATGAAAATTGTCTCCGTTGGTGCTGTCCTCACTGCTGCCTGGATGCTCCTCACCGTACCATGTGCCTTCGGCTGGATTAGCCCACAGCCTAGCCACAATATTTGGGTAACCCTAGCGAAAACATTAAAACAGGATAACACATACGTATCCATGGGAAGCATTGATAACCCACTTCCCACATGTTTGGTAGGGATTCCAGTCTTTGCAGATGACTGGCCTGTCTATAATTCAGAGCTGTTCCGCACCACAGGTGAGAGACCCAACCTGGCAGATACTTGGGACAAGTGGACAAAAATGTTGCCCAATGCTCAAGAGGAACCCCAAGAACTGGACCTGTTAGGGTCCTCCAAGGCAACATACTGTGTCAAATTTTACTTTAGACGTCCAAAGAACAATTGGCCAGAAACTGACCAGACAAAAAATACATACAGAAAAGACAGATCACCCATTTACAAAGCCTATAACTATTCGGATTGGTGCAATTACACCTCTCGGGTGATCTCTGTAGCCTCTCTCCACCCCAAAGTATTACCCAAGGGAACTTTTCTCATCTGTGGTGACCGAGTATGGGCTGGGATCCCCTCCTGTCTTCAGGGAGGTCCCTGTAGCCTTGGAAAACTTTCTATCCTCACTCCAAATATTACCTTGTTACATAATCGGAAAAAAGAAAGTGAATTAAAACACCACAAAAGATTCTACACAGAATTTGATGAAAATTGAGATTCAAAATTATATGATTGGAACTAACCAAAAAAGATTGCAGTCTCCCTGTTCCTACCCTGGGTAGCTGCAGCTAAAGCCCTTGGTGAAATAAATCACTTCGGGTGCTGGCTCAGTAAGCAAGCCAATGCTACCTCTGCCACCCTAAGCGATCTTTTAAAGGAAGAAGAAACCATGAGACATGCATCACTTCAAAATCGAGCAGTGATTGACTTCCTACTGCTAGCCCACGGACATGGCTGCCAAGACTTTGAAGGGATGCATTACTTCAATCTCTCTTCACGCTTGGAATCCATCTGCGCACACATCCAGAGACTGAAGGAACTTGTGAAGGACTTAAGGTAGAAAGCAACCCAGACTGGGTCAATGACCTTTTCGGTCACAGGGGATTAATGGGATGGGGTACATCTTTGGATAAGGGAATTTTGTGGATTTTCATTGTAATTGTCATTGTGTTAGCTATGTTCTCATGCCTTGTCCCCTGTTTCAAAAGAACTATAGGGCACGCCTTTTTCCTAAATACAGAAATTGGAGTTGTAGCAGTCAGAGGCCCTGCAAGGCCTCCCTGGCAGTCACCTAAGATAAGAAATGCCTAAGTCACAGTGACTGGACCAAAGAAGCCCCTCTTCCACATTCAGACCCTTCTTATCTCTCTGTAAGGCTGTAGCTCCTCAAACCTGGCAATTGGACAATTTCCAACACCCCAGTACCCTATAAAAACACCCATTTCTGCCTAGTTTGGCAGAAGAGCTGTCCCTGCATCCCTTCAGAGGAGCTGGCAATAAAGGACATCACTGTGGAACCACATACAGCCTTCTCCTCTCTCTATCCCTGTGTGTGTGTCTGCCAGAGGCACTTGTGAGCACAGAGCGAAATCACTGAGAGCTGAACTCACAGAGCTGAAATCACTCCAGAGGTGCTCGCTAAGTTGCCTGTGGCTGGGAGCTGAGCCGGGGGACCCAGACAGGCTGAGCCTGACAGCGCAGCGCTATCCGGACACCCACGGCAGCGGCAGCCCGGGGGTCAGATGGACCCCTGGGACCCCGGGCAGCATTAACCAGGAGTGACTGGGATCACAGAGGAACCATAAAGGAAGTTACTGCAATAATACTGGGACTAAGTGGGAGTGACTAGAACCATACTGGGAGTGACTGGAATCATATTGGGTGACTTGGAGTGACTGGGACCTTGCTGGGGGCAAATGGTACCGTAATGGGAGTAACTGGGTTCATACTGGGATCATACTGGAAAGGACTGGAACCATACTGGGAGTGCCTGGAACTATTATAGGGGTGAATGGGAGCATCTGGGAACATGCTGGGATCGTGCTGGGATCACACTGGGAGTGACTGGGATGGTACTGGGATCACACTGAGTGTAACTGGAAGTGACTGGGACTATACTGGAGGTGACTGGGAGCACAGGGCCCATGCTGGGAGTGGCCTGGGGGGAGCTGGGGGAACGGGGGGAACTGGCCCAGCTGGGGCTCAAGGCTTTTCTCCCCCAGGGCTGCCCCAGGTCCTGCTGCCACCCCCAGCCCCACAGAGCAGAGGGACAGGGGAGAGCTGAGGGACAGACGACAGGGACAGGGCGCAGCCAGGGAACACGGCCTGGCCGAGGGACACTGAGCCCCAGCACTTTGGGCTGTTGCCCTTGGGCTCCCAGCACAGGCCCAGGGGCAGAATCCCCTCCAGAAACTGCTGTTTGCTCTCAGCTCTGCTCTGGAACATTCCCCAGGAGCCCCTGCAGTGGCTGCAGCCCAGCCGGGTGCCCGGGGCCACCAAAGCCGCTCTGGCAGTGCCCGCCTGCACACAGCTGGAAACCCCCTGCACTGTGTGGAGACCTGGAAACAAGGAGAGAACGGACCCATGGAGACATGTCTCAGCCCCAGGGAGCCCCTTGGAGCTCCCTGGATTCCCATCCCAGCCCCACAGATCCCCCCCATCCCCAGAGATCCCATCCCAGCCCCTCAGAGTCCTCCATTCCCACAGATCCCAGCCCAGCCCCCGGCTCTCCCCACTGCCCCTGCTCTGGTTGTACCGGCCCAATCTCCAGGTCACTGTCGGCCACGGGCCGGTTCCCGTCCTTGAGCTGGGTCTGGCTGTCCCAAAATCCCGGCTCTGGCTGTCCCAATATCCCAGCTCTGGCTGTCCCAATATCCCAGCTCTGGCTATCCCAATATTCCAGCTCTGGCTATCCCAATATCCCAGCTCTGGCTGTCCCAATATCCCAGCTCTGACTGTCCCAATATCCTGGCTCTGCCTATCCCAATATCCCTGCTTCTGCCTATCACATTATCCCAGCTCTGGCTGTCCCAATATCCCAGCTCTGGCTATCCCAATATCCCAGCTCTGGCTGTCCCAGTATCCCAGCTCTGGCTATCCCAATATCCCAGCTCTGGCTATTGCAATATCCCGGCTCTGGCTATCCCAATATCCCTGCTTCTGCCTATCCCAATATCCCGGCTCTGGCTGTCCCAATATCCCAGCTCTGGCTGTCCCAATATCTCAGCTCTGGCTGTCCCAATATCTCAGCTCTGGCTGTCCCAGTATCCCAGCTCTGGCTATCCCAATATCCCAGCTCTGGCTATTGCAATATCCTGGCTCTGGCTATCCCAATATCCCAGCTCTGGCTGTCCCAATATCCAGGCTCTGGCTATCCCAATATCCCAGCTCTGGCTATCCCAATATCCCAGCTCTGGCTATTGCAATATCCTGGCTCTGGCTATCCCAATATCCCAGCTCTGGCTGTCCCAATATCCAGGCTCTGGCTATCCCAATATCCCGGCTCTACCTATCCCAATATCCCACCTCTGGCTATCCCAATATCCCAGCTCTGGCTATTGCAATATCCTGGCTCTGGCTATCCCAATATCCCAGCTCTGGCTGTCCCAATATCCAGGCTCTGGCTATCCCAATATCCCAGTTCTGGCTATCCCAATATCCCAGCTCTGGCTATCCCAATATCCCAGCTCAGCTCCCACCCCCATCCCCGGTGTCTGTGCCTCCATCCAGCCCCGCTCGCTGCTGCAGCGCTCACAGGGGGTCCCGTCCATGTCCCCCACAATCCAGGACTGGAGGACCCCCGGGCCGGGCTCCGACAGCGCCACTTCCAGGAACTGCAGGGAGTGGAGAACTGGGGGGACACGGAGATTTGGGGGAGCTGAGGGGGCTGAAAGTGAGAGTTTGGGGATCCAGGGGGGTCCACAGGCCGAGGAAAGGGGAGACATGAAGAGCAGGCAGAGCTGGGAAGGAGGTTCATGGGCTCAGAGCCAAGAAAAGGGGGTGCAGGGACTGGGACAGCTGGGATGGGGTGTCCAGGGAATCCTGTGCCCGGGAAAGGGGGTGCCAGGGCTCTTGAGTGTGAGGAAAGGAGGGGCTGGGGGCTGGGAAAGGCAGGAATGGGGATCCAAGGTGTTCCAGGTGTCCCAGGTTCAGGCACACAGCAAGTGTGGAGGCTGGGAGCCGTGGAATGGCCAGGAAAAGGGGAGCAGGGGGTCCTGATGTCCGGAAATGGGGGATTCAGGGGGGTTCCTGTGCAGGATAAGGGTGATGTAGTCAATCTGCCAGGCCTCCCCTCACTTGTACTTGGACCACCGCCCACCATACCACAGGGGCTTCAGCCGCTTGGCCTGTTTGATGGTAGCACAGGTCTCAGTCATGGATCACCTGAGAAACACTGTCCATGGTTAGATCCACCCCTCAGTCTCATGCCCCCTTATAGGTGGCATCTCTACCCTGATGGCCTGAGGCATCATGGGCCCATGGTGCTAGGAACAACCCCCACTTGTGTTCCAAATCAAGGTCTACCTTTGATACCCCTATCTTTGCAGCCTGATCTACTTGCTGATTGTTTTGCTGCTCTTCATTAGCTCTACTTCTGGGTACATGGGCATCTACGTGGCAAACCTTCACAGGTAACTTCTCTACCCGGGTACTCATATCTTTCCACTCTTCAGCAGCCCAAATTGGTTTTCCTCTACACTGCCAGTTAGCCTCTTTCCACCTCTCTAGCCACCCCCACAGAGCACTGGCTACCATCCATGAATCAGTGTAGAGGTAGAGCGTTGGCCACTTCTCCCTTTCTGCAATGTCTAGGGCCAGTTGAACGGCTTTGAGTTCAGCAAGCTGGCTTGATCCACCTTCTATTTCAGTGGCCTCTGCAACCCATCGTGTGGGACTCCATACAGCTGCTTTCCACTTCTGATTAATCCCTACGATGTGACAAGAACCGTCAGTGAATAGAGCCTAACATGTTTCCTCTGCTGGCAGTTGGTTATATGGTGGAGCTTCTTCAGCCTATGTCACTGGTTCTTCTTCATCAGTGACACCAAAACTTTCACCTTCGGGCCAATTTGTAATTACTTCCAAAATCCCAGGGCAATTCAGTTTACCAATATGGGTGTGTTGTGTGACGAGAGCAATCCACTTGCTCCATGTAGCTCTGGTTGCATGGTGGGTGGAGGGAACCTTTGCTTTGAACATCCAGCCCAGTACTGGTAGTCGGGGTGCTAGGAGGAGTTGTGCTTCTGTACCAATCACCTCTGAGGTGGCCTGGACTCCCTCGTAGCTGGTCAAGATTTCCTTCTCTGCTGGGGTGTAGTTGGCTTCAGACCCTCTGTAGCTCTGACTCCAAAATCCCAGTGGTTGGCCTCGAGTCTCATCAAGCACATTCTGCTAAAGACTTCAGGACAGACCATGGTGCCTGGCTGCAGAGTAGAGCACGTTCTTCACATCTGGTCCTGTCCTGACTGGGCCAAGAGCTACTGCATGAGCAATTTCCTGCTTTATCTGGGTGAAAGCTTTCTGCTGTACAGGCCCCAGTGGAAATCGTTTTTCTTGTGGGTGACCAGGTAGAGAGGGCTCACAATCTGGCTGTACTTGGCAATGTGCATTCTCCAAAACCCTGTAGCATCTCGGAAAGCTTCTGTTTCCATCTTGCTGGTCAGTGGAGACATCACATTGATCTTGTTGATGACTGTTGGGGTGTGTTTTTAGTTCCCCCCTATTCTGGTTTCTTCCTCTCCCCCTCTTTATGTTACATGATCTGTCCCTCCTTCTCCTCCTCCCCCTTTCGCCTGTCAGTCTTCCCTTGCCCCATAACCTTCCACTGAGTCATTCCCCATACCCCACCCCAGGGCTTGTCTGTCACCCTGAGGCCTCTCCCTTCTATCCAGAACCTTCCAGCCAGGGCCTCAGGTGACAGGCTGATCCCTGGGGACCCCTCCTTCCCTCTCACCTTATTGGATCCCTCCCTTGATTGTCATTCCCTTCACCACTCCCCGGTTTTTCCCTGTTGGCCCACGGTTGTTCCCTCCCCATGTCGACACCCCCTGTTATAATCCCTTGCTGGCTGTAACCGTCTGCCTTTTGGGGCATACCCTATTCATGCTAAGGTGGGTCTCGTCGACCACCAATAAACTTGGAGTTGTGGTACCCCCTTAAGGACAACTCCCGCGTCTTTGTCCTCGTCGCAGAGGGTCCCTCTCAGGTCTGGTGCAGCAGGACTCACAGGTCACACCCCTCGCCCATGGTGGCCATAGGGGGTGGCCTTCGTTGTCCAGTGTGCCTAACATCGGGCTAGCTGCTGACCACCGGAGGCACCGCGACAGATGACCTCAGTGGGAATCTGACCCCGTCCATCTTGCAACTTTACTCCCAGGAATTGGATCTCTTGGGCAGGTCCCTTTGACTTTGCTCTTCTTGATGGCAAAGCTGGCTTCCAGAAGAATCTGAATTATCCTCTTTCCTTTCTCAAATACTTCCATTGCCGTGTTCCCCCACACAATGATGCCATCGATGTACTGCAGGTGCTCCGAAGCGTCACCCTTTTCCAGTGCAGCCTGGACCAGTCCATGGCAGATGGTGGGGCTGTGCTTCCACCCTGGGGCAGTCGGTTCCAGGTGTACTGCACGCCCCTGCAGGTAAAAGCAAACTGAAGCCTGCCTTTTGCTGCCAGAGGAATGGAGAAAAACACATTGGCAATGTCAATAGTGGCGTACCACTTTGCTGCCTTGGACTCCAGCTCATGCTGGAGTTCCAGCATGTCCAGCACAGCAGCGCTCAGCATTGGAGTCACTTCATTCAAGTCCACAGTCAATGTCCATTGTCTGTCAGACAAGTGGGGCTCGCACAGGCCAAGTGTGGCTGTTGAAGGGTGAGTGGGCCTTACTGACCACCCCTTGGCTCTCCAGCTCACGGATCATTCTGTGGATGGGGATCACAGCACCTTGATTTGTCTGATACTGCCGGTCGTGCACTGTCGAAGTGGCAATTGGTACTTGTTGCTCTTCCACCTTAAGGAGTCCTACTGGAGATGGGTTTTCTGATATTCCAGGCAAGGTGTTCAATTGCTTAATGTCCTCTGCCTCTACAGCAGCTGTGCCAAAAGCCCACCTGAGTCCCTTTGGGTCTCTGTAACAGCTGTTCTGGAGGAAGTCTATGCCCAGAATACACGGGGCCTCTGGGCTGGTCACAATGGATGTTTCTGCCGCTCCTTCCCAGTCAGGCTCACCTCGGCTCCCACCAGGGCCAATTGCTGTGATCCCCCCGTCACCCCAGCAATGGAAACAGGTTTTGCCCCCACATGTCCTGATGGCATTAGGGTACACTGCACACCAGTATCAGCTAAGGCTTCATAGTTCTGTGGCTCTGATGTGCCAGGCCATGGGATCCACACCATCCAGAAGATCCGGTTTCCCCGTTCCTCTCCCTGGCTAGAGGCAGAGCCCCTCTAACCCTGGTTATTATTCCTTTCCTGGGCATACATGGTAGAGGTACCTTCAAGGGGATCTGACAGATCATACCCGGGAGCTTGGTCATGTGAGGCTGAGGCTACCTTCACTTTACTGGAATTCCCTTGGTTAGTGTTTCCCTCCTTGAGTGGATGTGACCACGCTGCCAGGACAGAAGTGGGTTTCCCATCCCACCTTCCTATGTCTTCCCCATGGTCACACAGAAAGAATCACAGGCCAGCCCGTGGGCTGTACCCTCTCTCTCTAGCTGGAGGATGTTGGGCTCTAACTTCGGGGCCTGTGACTCGCATGGGTGCTGCACTGATCTTCCTCACTGTCCTGGTTCAGGGCAAATTTGGGAAAGAACGTCCAAAGGGGTTCCTCTAGGAAACAGATTCAATCAGCCCCTCCCCCCAACTGATTCGGGAAAAAATACCCCTTTGGTGGAAAATGGAAAAAACTCTTGATTAAGCAAGAAAACCTAAAGAATATTAAACAATAAAACTTCTTGCTGCTCCAAAAGAGAGATAAACTCAGAAAGTCCCCTCCCCGGGCTGCAGTTCCGCTCACTCAGTCTCTTATCGGTCCCTCCGGCACTGGAAATGCTGCAGCCCAGGCCGGGCCTGGTGGGCCACAGGTGTGAGCTGCCAGTGCTCTTCTGGGTGCTCAGTCCAGAGCAGGTTTGAGCAGGTCTGAAGAAAAGAAAAAGCCACAGTCCAGGGAACTTCTTTGCCTCAGCTAGCTAAAACTAACTAAAAGCAAAGGACAGCTCTGAGGGTAAGTGAGCCGAAGCAGGGTATTTTCCTGGCGGGTGGGTTTAGTCTCCACAAGCTGGTGGCCAAGCTTGCGGAGACCACAGGGCACCCTCCTGATCCAAGGGGATCTTCACCATCACTCCCTTGGATCCTCACTCTTCCCCAAAAGGTTGGGGCATCCCCTGAGGGTAGTCTCCACTTATCAGGAGGTGCTTTTCTAGTCTCTCTCTTACCCAAAGCTGGGCTCTCCCCCAAAGGCTGGGGTATCCCATGAGGGCTGAGAGAGTAGAAAAGACAAGAATAGGGCAGAAATTTTCCATCAAACGATGGCACATTTATGAGAATAGGGGAGAATCTCATATTATGCAAGAAGCCCCTGACACCCATGCACCTCGTTGAAATTTAGCTGCGTTGGGCTCCTCCCCTGTAAGTTCCCCTGTGGCTTCTGTGAAGCTCCCTGTACCCTCTGTCCCTCAGACTTCCCAAAACCCTACCCTATCCTCCCTTGGGGAGGGTGTTGGCCACAGCACCCCAAGCACCCCGCTGGACACTGTTCAGACCTCTTGAGGGAACTGCAGTGCACTCGGCACTCCTTTCCAAGGTGGTGATGGCCACACCGCTTGGAACACCCTTTCCTGCCTGGACCCTTCTTCTCCGGCCCCAAGTTTCCCGCCAGCCCCACCCCTTCCGCAGAGGCCCCTGCACGAATCGCGTGTGGGGCCAGTGCCCTTTGTTGGAAGATGGGGTTGGACCATCCCCCATTCCTTATTCCGGCTCCTCCTCTGGGGGGAGGATCGCCTATGGGGCCTCCCGTCAGGGGACCCTCCTTCTTGGGAGATCACCCTCTTTTATGGAGAGACCTCCTTCGGAGGAAGGTGGAACTGGAAACCCAGACCTGGAATCCTCCATTTTGTCTCCCCCTAGGATGGCGGCGCCCAGGTTCGTCCCCTTATCGACACCCCATAACACTTGTGGCAGTCGCCAAAGTAATCATATTTCTTCTTATGAACTGAATCATCTATGAATTGAATTTGCATTTAATTTTTGGAAGAATATCCCCAAAGCCCTTGACCCTTCAAAGCCTTTGTGGAAACCGTTCAAGATCATTAACCTACAAGCTTCCACAGTTGAGATAAATGAAAAAAGGAACCAAAAAAAACAATTTAGAACATGTTTTAAGAATAGAAAAAAGAGACATGAGGCAAGTGTTTGCCTATCAAAGTCAAAAATTTATTTCACCTGTAAAAAGAAAGATCTTATAAGAAAAGATCTCATAAGAAAAAACTGTCCAAAGTAACAAAAAAAAAAACCTACCATCTTCATAATGAAAATAAAAATAAACAATTGAATGAATATAAGAACAAAATTATTCAAGAGTGACTGCCCAAGTTGCCCATCCATTTCCCTAATTATGCCCTACCAAATGTTCCTTTTAATTTCAATATTGTTTTAAAGTTTTCACAGTACGCTTTGGAAAAAGAGTTCATTAATTTACCTTTAGACCGTATTTACACTTCATGATCTTTGTTGATTTTTGTTTAACCATTTTCCCACATTCCCAACTAAATTTCTTGACTAAAAAATTGTTCATTATATTCTTGATACTTTAAAATAATCTGTTTAGGAAGTTATATATTATAGAGGGAGGAATCATTCTGTCCAGTTAATACCCACAGTAGCATAAAATAAAATGAGCAAGACCACATCTCCATTCACTGATCACATCCTACAGGAGGAGTGACCTCCAAAATCACTTTCAAACCCCAGAAAGCCAGAACCTGCAGATTCCTCAGTGATTCATGCTTCAAGCCCAGTCTTACTTCAAGATAATTCCACTGCAATTCCTACTCCCAACCCTGATACCATAAATAATGTCTTTGTACATTTTATATTAAGTTTCTTATGTGAAGAAGATCCTTACCCCATGCGTTATGGTCATGAATAGTTAATTTTTTCCTGATAATTTTTGAATTCTTTTCTGTTGCTGTAATAATTTGTCATATGGTAAAATCTGTTATATGATAGATTATGTATATGATATGTTACATAATAGATTCATTAATTTGTTTTGAACCCCAGAACTCTCCTCTCTTTTGTAAAAAGACACAGGGAGATATTGAGGTGTGTTTTGCTATGAATCCATGTTTGCCCCCTGTTCTCCCCCCTAATCCACTCCCTGTCCCTGTTGCAAATTTTCCCAAGTCCTTCCCTAACCTCCTCCCTTCCAAGTTGTCAATCCTCCCTATCCCTACCCCTTTCTCCAGAGAGTTCAGTGTCTGTCTTGCTGCCCTCGATACCCCACTCCTTACTTTGTATTATTCCCCTCCCCTGTTTTCCCTGATAGGCTCATAAGCTCTTTGCCCCACCTTATATTCCTCCCTTACCATATCCTCACTGGTTCACTTTCCTACACCTGCCTCCTGAGTTGCTGTATAAAAACTTCTGTTCACCCCCGCCCCCCAGTCTTGCTGGGGAGCCCAGGAATAAATCCATCTTGTTCTACACCCAGACCCGTGTCATCGCTGTCTGTCCCTGCCCAGACCTGCCGATAACTGGGAATTGCAGAGCTCGCAGGGGGACAGTCACGCCTGTGCCACAGCCGTCCAGCACGCCCCGCACACGCGCGCTGCAACACTCCTGGTTAGGTGGAGAAGTCCGAGCTGAGCCCAAAGGTGCAGATGGAACAGCCGTGCACAGGAAGGCTCGGTGGGAAGGATGATCCAGGACCCGTAGGCCTGGCAGCCTGAGCTCGCTCCAGGGGAAGGCCTCGGAGCAGATCCTCCTGAGTGCCATCCCATGGCACGTGCAGGGAACCCGGGCATCTGCTGGAGGGTGGGAAAGCTCTGCAGAGGGACAGGGGCAGCTGGGGCCCCTGACGGGGTGTTGAGGGCTTCTGTGCCGGAGTTTGGGGGTGTTGGTGTTGGTGGGGTGTTGGGGAAGGAGTTGTCTGGAAGGTGAGCGGTTTAGGTTGGAATTTGAGTCAGTTTGACTCCAGCATCTCTGGTTTGGCACAGCTTTGGTTACAGAGGGCAGAAAGAATATTTGTGATTTTTCCTCTTCATGGTCCTGATTCTCCTGCAAGGAACAAGAGGGGAGAGCTGTACTTTACTGGACAATTCGATATCTCTACCAGGGGGAGGGTTAGCCTTTTTTCCTTCTATTCATTTGTTTAGGCTACTTT
Source organism: Taeniopygia guttata (assembly GCF_048771995.1). NCBI lineage: Eukaryota > Metazoa > Chordata > Aves > Passeriformes > Estrildidae > Taeniopygia > Taeniopygia guttata. Next base: position 789,820 of record NC_133041.1, read on the forward strand.
TGTAACACTGAGTGGACTTTCATTTCTTGAGATCTTTTATTCCTTAAGATAATTAGGATATTATCATCCCTTCATAGAAAACCATTTGCAAACCAAAGAAAGGCCCTTGGTTTTGCCCTTGTTTTGTGTAGTGTTATGTTCTGTAAAGTGACCCTCAATGGATGAGGTTAAGGCAAATGAGTTGCTGCTTTGAGATGGGAAGCAAAATTCCAAATCTTCTCCTCCTCAGGCTATCCCAATTAATTTGGGAAGTTTGCAGTGTTTTGGAACTACTTGAGTTGAGCAATGGGAAGTAAAGCTTTCCTGAACTGAGGATTCTTACTTGCCTGATTCTTCTGTGCCTTCGCTGCTAAGGTGTTTTTGTGCTGAAGGCAATAACTTCAATGAGAAAATAATTTCAGCATGGAGTGAGAGCTTCTGACAGAGACCAAGTGTTGCCAGCAGTTGCTCCAGGTGCTCCTGCCAACAGCCCCTGCAGGCAGGAGCACAGCCCCCCAGTGCACGTGGGTTTGGCTCCCTCTGGCACAGAAGCCCCCCAGGGGCACAGGTCTCTGGGGCAGAAGACAGGGCACCAGCGCTGCCAGGGCTCGGGGGGTGGCAGGTCTGCTTGGGCAGGGACTCTGCCTCACCTGCTGGTGTCAGCGCTCCCCGGGCCCCAGGGGTCAGAGCAGCATTCGTGCCCTGACCCACACATTCCTTGTGCGTGCCACACCTGCGGGTTTAGGATGGCCACCAGCTGGGACATGTCTCAAGGAGGCAGTGCCAGCTTCTGTGGAACGCCCTGTGCACTTCCCAGCTGCGGGGGCTCCTGCTGCCCTGAGCCCGCAGAGCAGGGCAGCGTTTGCTGATGGTTTGAGCCGTTCCTAAAGACTCTGTCAGCCTGTCTTGGACACTTGGGGTGAGGGATTCCTTCTAACCTGGCCATCTTGGGTGGGCTGGAGGCGGCCATAACGCAGGGGGCAGTGTGTGCAGGGGCCCTTTGTGACATGCTGCAGCATGGTCACCATGGTATGGAACAGCGTGTCAAAGGACCCTTTGTGACACGTGGTGACATAGGAGCTGGCGGTGACAAGGCCATTCCACAGTGCTCCAAGCACTTGACAGGACAGGACAGGACAGAGCAGTGCTGTGAGGAGCCCCCACACAGCGCACTCGTTCGTGTCTGACCTGGAGCTTTTTCGAGGTGTTATTACTGCAGCTGACCTCAAGAACTTGCTGACCCGTGGCCTTCCCGAGGCTTCTCTTCTGCAAGTAGCCACAAATCCAGCCACTGACATGGAGCAGAGACCCCCAAGAGTGCCCAAGCTGGCCTGGGTGGAGGAAGAGGAAGAAGGCCCTGGAGTTGCCCCTGCACAGGAGACTGAAGAAGTGGTGCCATTCAAGCAGCTGCAGGAGGGTGAGTGGCAGAGCTGGGCTGCTGGGCTGCAGAGTTAGTAGCTGCAGGCAGCTTGGCCCCGCCCCATCCCATCCCATCCCATCCCATCCCATCCCATCCCATCCCATCCCATCCCATCCCATCCCATCCCATCTAATCCCATCCCATCCCATCCCATCCCATCCCATCCCATCCCATCCCATCCCATCCCATCCCATCCCATCCCATCCCATCCCATCCCATCCCATCCCATCCCATCCCATCCCATCCCATCCCATCCCCTGGGGCCATGCCCAAGGACAGGATGGAATAGGGCCGGGCAGACACCCCACAGCCGTGCTCCATGCCCTGGGGCGTCGCAGGGCTGTCCCTGCCTGGGCAGTGCAGGGCTGGGCTGTGTTCTCCGGCCTCTCCCGCAGCCCCTCAGCTCGGGCTGCGCTCGCTCTTTGCCAGGTGCAGCCGTGGAGCGCACACAAGAGCAGAAACGCACCCGTGGCCGCTTCCGCAGAACAGCGCAGGTACCTGCAGCCATCCCCACCTGGGCTGGGCCTGCTGGCACTGCTCAGCCAAGCACCATGCTTGGAGCATTCCGTGGAACATCCCTGGCTTCCTGCCCTTCTCCTACAGCTGGTTTGCAAATTCATGAAGAGGATCCGGGAGGAAGAGACCACCATGGGCACAGGGCCCAGAGCATATTCGCACATCTTCAAAACCCAGACCTGTGCTGCCCTGGCTGATATGCTGGTAGAGGAGGGGTTTTCCAATCCAAAGCAAGTAAGCAGCCTGTGGCCAGGCTTTGAGCCTCCCAGGAATTACTCGGCCTCCCAAGCCACATCTGCTGCTCCCTGGAAGCCTTTGAGGCCATGGCAGTGTGGTGGCAAGGGAAGCACTTCTCTGGGGCAGCTGGGCACATTCCTCCCTCTGGCAGCTTTCCAAGTGTCCTCGTGCCTTCTCCAGGTGCCTGCCATGGTGAGGTACATCCACCAGTGGCTCGAGGCCAACCAGTTTGCTGAGCACAGGCTGAACAGGACCCTGCTGGATCTCACCGAAGAACGGCCCGCTGACGTAGTCATGACGCTCCTGCGTGTGGCCCCATTGTGTGACAGGTATGGGGCCCACCTGCCCAGAGGGCTCAGGGCTCCCCAGCCCATCAGCCTGTACAGCCTGTCCCAGGTGTCTGACCAACAGAGAGTCCCAGGGCCCTCTGGCTGCTCCCTTTGCCAGCCCTGGCACATCAGCCCCCGAGCCTGCTGCTCCCCCGCTGCCCCTCAGGGGCCCGTCCCTACAGGGCTGGGCTGCCTGAGTGCTACTGGTGAGGGGCAGTGGGCAGAGGCAGGGCTGGCAGCCAGCTCAGGTCCCCACTGCTGCCCAGGCCACGGTGCTGTGTCTCAGACCCCCCTGAGACAGAGCTCTGACCCACAGAGCTGCTTTGACCATGTGGAAGAGCATCATGTGTTCGCCCAGGACTGCAGAGCCGGCCATGCTCGTACTCCTCGATGTGCTGGGCAGCTGGCCAGAGCACAGCACGTGCACCTCCGATGGGGACAAAACGGGTGTCTTTGTCCTGGCTGTGAGTTTCTGCAACTGGCCTTTGCTGGCCCAAGGCCACCTCTCCAGCAGCTCTCCATCCTCCCTCCCTCACGGCGTCTCCCTGCCTCAGGCGCTGGGCTGAAACCTGGCCTCGGGGCAGCTTCAGGGCCACCAGGCCCGGTGCTCCCCTGTGGCTCTCCAGGCCTCTCCCTCCCGTTCTCGGGCCCTGCCACACGAACACCTCGGCACTGAGCGCTGTCTCGGGCTGCTCTGTCCTTTGCAGGCAACTGTGCTGATGTGGAAGATCCTCCAGCTGCCCTGTGTCCCACATATGGTGACTGTGTATCTCCCCCACCTATTGGTGCATCTGCTCTTCCAAGTGCTCTTCAGCACTCTGGATGTGCCAGAGGAGGTCAATACCTTCTGGAAGGGATGCCAGCAGCAATATGGCCTTGACACCAGCCCCAACAGGTGCTCCATGCCAGTCCTCCTGTCCTTGCCACATCCCTGGGCAGGAGCCAGTGCTCCCAGCATGACCCGGGCTTTGCTCTGCACACAGGTTTGCAGTGCAGACCCTGAAGTCCCTGCTCTGCCAAATGCAGCACGAGGATGTGGTGGTGGCAATGGAACGCAAGTGTGGCTGGGACAAGCTGCTCTGTGCTGACACCTACCACCATGCCGTGGGTCTGCTGGCCAAGTGAGACCCCCCTTCTCCCCGCTGCCTCTGACATTTGTGCTCTGTGCCTGGGGTGCCCCATACAGTGCCTGTGGTCACGGGCCAGAGGGCCTTGTCACCCAGAAACAGCCAAGCAGACTGGAAAAGGCTGGGAAAGGAGGGTTCCCACAAGGAGCCATCTCCCAAATAGCCCAGGGGCCCTTGCAGGATGCTGGGAAAGAGCAGACCTCTGTGAGTCAGTCCTGGGAGAGGTTTGTCCCCCTGGCCCACAGTCTTGGTTACTTTGTCTCCTGCCAGGGAGATGTCCTGTGTCTCCATCCCCTTGTGCTCCCGGATCGCTCGCTACCTGCTCCGGCTGCTCAGCACACAGGAGCCACGCTGGGAGCTGCCCTCCCTGGCGTTCTTTGTGGAGGTGAGCCTGAAGGCCAGCACTGCCTCGCTCAGCTGCCTCCCAGCTCTCTGCCCTCTCGTAGCCACAGCTGCCTGGGACGGAGCCCGCGCCCTGTGCTGCTGCCTGGGCTCAGCCCTGTGCGGTTCTGGGCTCCTGCTGGCTGGTCCCCTGTCACTGCCCTGTGCCTTTCAGGTCCTCAAGTGCCTGGACATGAGTGAACGCGGTGCTGTCAGAGTCCTGCAAATCTTGTCAAGGCACCTGCAGAGCGGGTGCAGAGAGAAGTGTCACCTGGTGCTCAGGGCCCTTCTTGATCTCATCAACAATCCCTTGATGGTGAGAAGGGGGCAAGGGCTGAGGCTGCGCTCGGGAATGCAGTCACTTGGGCTTGGCTGGGCTTTGGGCACTGGGCCAGCTGCTCCCAGCTCTCCTGCCTCCTGCTTCAGCTGCCCAAGTGCTTCAGAACAGCCCTTTGGCCTCTAGGGCCTGCGGCAGCAGGATGGCGTTTCACAAACTTGTGTTCCGCACAGAGCAAAAAAATGTGGAGCCTGACTGAAAGTCTTGTGGAGCTCCTCTGGGATGCAGATGGAGAGATAGTTAGCATGACAGCCATGCTCCTCAACTTTATCATCTTGGAAAAGGACATGCTGATACCCAGCTCTATCGCACTGCAGCTGGTTGAGGCTCTCCTGCCACTCCTTGACCACGTAAGGCTCACTGCCCCCAGCCATGGCCACTGGCTGCTGCCCGGACACTTTGTGCCCTGCGGATTTGCAGGCCTGCACCAAGCTGAGCTATGTGCAGCTGATGCTGAGGTCTTTTTTTCTTCCCTTCATACAGGACAATAGCAAGGTGCAGCTGCTCTCCATAGTGCTCCTTGGAACATTGGTGACTCTTCCACAAGAAAAGGAAAAAGGGGCTCTGAAGACACACGTGCACCAGAGCCTGCTGCCACTCTTCTTCCACTGCCATGATGAGAACCAGCGAGTGGCACAGGTGAGGACTCGTGGGCTGCTGCTGTTCCCCTGGGAGGGGGCTGGGCTGCCTCCTGCCCTGGCGCCTCGTGGGCTGCAGCCTCCTCCAGGCCCTGGCACAGGGACACAGGTCCTGCGCCCTGGGCTGTGGGGCCATCTCCACGTCTCTGCTGCTCTCCAGGCTTCTCAGGAAACGCTTCTGTGTGCGGCCGAGTTCCTGAAGAGGACGGAACTTGAAAAGCTGGTGAAGAGCAAGAAGCTGTGGAAGTTCACAGAGTGGCTGGTAAGGAGGGCCGGGAAGCCGCAGCCCCAGGCTGGAGAAGCCCCCTGAGCGCGGTGCTCGGTGTGCAGGCTGGCAGCTGTGCCCCTGCCCGCTGCTGCAGCCCGAGGCCGTGCCGGCTCCTGCGGCCCGAGCCGGGTGCCGATGGAGCCCCGGCCCGGCGGGGCTGCGGGGCGGCACCGCGGCTCCCCGGGCAGCAGCCGGCCCTCTGCCCCCTCCAGAGCCCGGCGCCGGCGGCTGCTGGCCGCGCCTCAGGGCTGTGCGGGCAGGGGAGGCCGGGGCTGGCGCGGAGAGCGCCCGGCCCAGGGGCTGAGCCCGCGCCAACCCTTCCCTGCTGCCGCTCTCTGCAGCTGGCAGAGGACAGGAGCAGAGTGGCCGAGCACCTGCGCCGGGCCCTGCCCTACCTGCAGAACCTACAGCAGCCCCTGCGAGAGGCGGCCGTCAGGTTCATGGGTGAGCCAGGAGCCCGAGCTCCCTCCCCGCCCCGCCGCAGCTCGGCCCCAGCCCCGGGCCGGTGCCGCGGAGCCCCGCCTGCCCTGGGCGCTGCTGCCGCCCTCTCCAGCCGTGCCCTGGGGCGGCAGCGAGCGGCGAGGGCCCGGCCTCAGGCCATCAGGGTAGAGATGCCACCTATAAGGGGGCATGAGACTGAGGGGTGGATCTAACCATAGACAGTGTTTCTCAGGTGATCCATGACTGAGACCTGTGCTACCATCAAACAGGCCAAGCGGCTGAAGCCCCTCTGGTATGGTGGGCGGTGGTCCAAGTACAAGTGAGGGGAGGCCTGGCAGATTGACTACATCACCCTTATCCTGCACAGGACCCCCCTGAATCCCCCATTTCCGGACATCAGGACCCCCCTGCTCCCCTTTTCCCGGCCATCCCACGGCGCCCAGCCTCCACACTTGCTGTGTGCCTGAACCTGGGACACCTGGAACACCTTGGATCCCCATTCCTGCCTTTCCCAGCCCCCAGCCCCTCCTTTCCTCACACTCAAGAGCCCTGGCACCCCCTTTCCCGGGCACAGGATTCCCTGGACACCCCATCCCAGCTCTCCCTGTCCCTGCACCCCCTTTTCTTGGCTCTGAGCCCATGAACCTCCTTCCCAGCTCTGCCTGCTCATCATGTCTCCCCTTTCCTCGGCCTGTGGACCCCCCTGGATCCCCAAACTCTCACTTTCAGCCCCCTCAGCTCCCCCAAATCTCCGTGTCCCCCCAGTTCTCCACTCCCTTCAGTTCCTGGAAGTGGCGCTGTCGGAGCCCGGCCCGGGGGTCCCCCAGTCCTTGAGTGTGGGGGACGTGGACAGGACCCCCTGTGAGCGCTGCGGCAGCGAGCGGGGCTGGATGGAGGCACAGACACCGGGGATGGGGGCGGGAGCTGAGCTGGGATATTGGGATAGCCAGAGCTGGGATATTGGGATAGCCAGAGCTGGGATATTGGGATAGCCAGAACTGGGATATTGGGATGGCCAGAACTGGGATATTGGGATAGCCAGAGCCTGGATATTGGGACAGCCAGAGCTGGGATATTGCAATAGCCAGAGCCAGGATATTGCAATAGCCAGAGCTGGGATATTGGGATAGCCAGAGCTGGGATATTGGGATAGGTAGAGCCGGGATATTGGGATAGCCAGAGCCTGGATATTGGGACAGCCAGAGCTGGGATATTGCGATAGCCAGAGCTGGGATACTGGGACAGCCAGAGCTGGGATACTGGGACAGCCAGAGCTGAGATATTGGGACAGCCAGAGCTGAGATATTGGGACAGCCAGAGCCGGGATATTGGGACAGCCAGAGCTGGGATACTGGGACAGCCAGAGCTGGGATATTGGGACAGCCAGAGCTGGGATATTGGGATAGCCAGAGCTGGGATATTGGGACAGCCAGAGCTGGGATATTGGGATAGCCAGAGCTGGGATATTGGGACAGCCAGAGCTGGGATATTGGGATAGCCAGAGCTGGGATATTGGGACAGCCAGAGCTGGGATATTGGGATAGCCAGAGCTGGGATATTGGGATAGCCAGAGCTGGGATATTGCATTAGCCAGAGCTGGGATATTGGGATAGCCAGAGCTGGGATATTGGGACAGCCAGAGCTGGGATATTGGGATAGCCAGAGGTGGGATATTGGGACAGCCAGAGCTGGGATAATGTGATAGGCAGAAGCAGGGATATTGGGATAGGCAGAGCCGGGATATTGGGACAGTCAGAGCTGGGATATTGGGATAGCCAGAGGTGGAATATTGGGATAGCCAGAGCTGGGATATTGGGACAGCCAGAGCTGGGATATTGGGATAGCCAGAGCTGGGATATTGGGATAGCCAGAGCTGGGATATTGCATTAGCCAGAGCTGGGATATTGGGATAGCCAGAGCTGGGATATTGGGACAGCCAGAGCTGGGATATTGGGATAGCCAGAGGTGGGATATTGGGACAGCCAGAGCTGGGATAATGTGATAGGCAGAAGCAGGGATATTGGGATAGGCAGAGCCGGGATATTGGGACAGTCAGAGCTGGGATATTGGGATAGCCAGAGGTGGAATATTGGGATAGCCAGAGCTGGGATATTGGGACAGCCAGAGCTGGGATATTGGGACAGCCAGAGCTGAGATATTGGGACAGCCAGAGCCGGGATTTTGGGACAGCCAGACCCAGCTCAAGGACGGGAACCGGCCCGTGGCCGACAGTGACCTGGAGACGGGGCCGGTACAACCAGAGCAGGGGCAGTGGGGGGAGCCGGGGCTGGGCTGGGATCTGTGGGAATGGAGGACTCTGAGGGGCTGGGATGGGATCTCTGGGGATGGGGGGGATCTGTGGGGCTGGGATGGGAATCCAGGGAGCTCCAAGGGGCTCCCTGGGGCTGAGACATGTCTCCATGGGTCCGTTCTCTCCTTGTTTCCAGGTCTCCACACAGTGCAGGGGGTTTCCAGCTGTGTGCAGGAGGGCACTGCCAGAGCGGCTTTGGTGGCCTCGGGCACCCGGCTGGGCTGCAGCCACTGCAGGGGCTCCTGGGGAATGTTCCAGAGCAGAGCTGAGAGCAAACAGCAGTTTCTGGAGGGGATTCTGCCCCTGGGCCTGTGCTGGGAGCCCAAGGGCAACAGCCCAAAGTGCTGGGGCTCAGTGTCCCTCGGCCAGGCCGTGTTCCCTGGCTGTGCCCTGTCCCTGTCGTCTGTCCCTCAGCTCTCCCCTGTCCCTCTGCTCTGTGGGGCTGGGGGTGGCAGCAGGACCTGGGGCAGCCCTGGGGGAGAAAAGCCTTGAGCCCCAGCTGGGACAGTTCCCCCAGTTCCCCCAGCTCCCCCCAGGCCACTCCCAGCATGGGCCCTGTGGCTCCCAGTCACCCCCAGTATAGTCCCAGTCACTTCCAGTTCCACTCAGTGTGATCCCAGTACCATCCCAGTCACTCCCAGTGTGATCCCAGCATGATCCCAGCATGTTCCCAGATGCTCCCATTCACCCCTATAATAGTTCCAGGCACTCCCAGTATGGTTCCAGTCCTTTCCAGTATGATCCCAGTATGAACCCAGTTACTCCCATTACGGTACCATTTGCCCCCAGTAAGGTCCCAGTCACTCCAAGTCACCCAATATGATTCCAGTCACTCCCAGTATGGTTCCAGTCACTCCCAGACAGTCCCAGTATTATTGCAGTAACTTCCTTTATGGTTCCTCTGTGATCCCAGTCACTCCTGGTTAATGCTGCCCGGGGTCCCAGGGGTCCATCTGACCCCCGGGCTGCCGCTGCCGTGGGTGTCCGGATAGCGCTGCGCTGTCAGGCTCAGCCTGTCTGGGTCCCTCGGCTCAGCTCCCAGCCACAGGCAACTTAGCGAGCACCTCTGGAGTGATTTCAGCTCTGTGAGTTCAGCTCTCAGTGATTTCGCTCTGTGCTCACAAGTGCCTCTGGCAGACACACAGGGATAGAGAGAGGAGAAGGCTGTATGTGGTTCCACAGTGATGTCCTTTATTGCCAGCTCCTCTGAAGGGATGCAGTGACAGTTCTTCTGCGAAACTAGGCAGAAATGGGTGTTTTTATAGGGTACTGGGGTGTCAGAAATTGTCCAATTGCCAGGTTTGAGGAGCTACAGCCTTACAGAGAGATAAGAAGGGTCTGAATGTGGAAGAGGGGCTTCTTTGCTCCAGTCACTGTGACTTAGGCATTTCTTATCTTAGGTGAGTGACTGCCAGGGAGGCCTTGCAGGGCCTCTGACTGCTACAACTCCAATTTCTGTATTTAGGAAAAAGGCGTGCCCTATAGTTCTTTTGAAACAGGGGACAAGGCATGAGAACATAGCTAACACAATGACAATTACAATGAAAATCCACAAAATTCCCTTATCCAAAGATGTACCCCATCCCATTAATCCCCTCTGACCGAAAAGGTCATTGACCCAGTCTGGGTTGCTTTCTACTTTTAAGTCCTTCACAAGTTCCTTCAGTCTCTGGATGTGTGCGCAGATGGATTCCAAGCGTGAAGAGAGATTGAAGTAATGCATCCCTTCAAAGTCTTGGCAGCCATGTCCGTGGGCTAGCAGTAGGAAGTCAATCACTGCTCGATTTTGAAGTGATGCATGTCTCATGGTTTCTTCTTCCTTTAAAAGATCGCTTAGGGTGGCAGAGGTAGCATTGGCTTGCTTACTGAGCCAACACCCGAAGTGATTTATTTCACCAAGGGCTTTAGCTGCAGCTACCCAGGGTAGGAACAGGGAGACTGCAATCTTTTTTGGTTAGTTCCAATCATATAATTTTGAATCTCAATTTTCATCAAATTCTGTGTAGAATCTTTTGTGGTGTTTTAATTCACTTTCTTTTTTCCAATTATGTAACAAGGTAATATTTGGAGTGAGGATAGAAAGTTTTCCAAGGCTACAGGGACCTCCCTGAAGACAGGAGGGGATCCCAGCCCATACTCGGTCACCACAGATGAGAAATGTTCCCTTGGGTAATACTTTGGGGTGGAGAGAGGCTACAGAGATCACCCGAGAGGTGTAATTGCACCAGTCCGGATAGTTATAGGCTTTGTAAATGGGTGATCTGTCTTTTCTGTATGTATTTTTTGTCTGGTCAATTTCTGGCCAATTGTTCTTTGGACGTCTAAAGTAAAATTTGACACAGTATGTTGCCTTGGAGGACCCTAAAAGGTCCAGTTCTTGGGGTTCCTCTTGAGCATTGGGCAACATTTTTGTCCACTTGTCCCAAGTATCTGCCAGGTTGGGTCTCTCACCTGTGGTGCGGAACAGCTCTGAATTATAGACAGGCCAGTCATCTGCAAAGAATGGAATCCCTACCAAACATGTGGGAAGTGGGTTATCAATGCTTCCCATGGATACGTATGTGTTATCCTGTTTTAATGTTTTCGCTAGGGTTACCCAAATATTGTGGCTAGGCTGTGGGCTAATCCAGCCGAAGGCACACGGTACGGTGAGGAGCATCCAGGCAGCAGTGAGGACAGCACCAACAGAGACAATTTTCATCTTTGGACAAGGCTGGGGCTTCTGATAGGGAATATTCAGGCAGAAGTCGTCTGATTTTCAGGAGGTCTTGTGTTTGACTCAGGGGAGATCTTGTCACTGTTTGTGGGAGTAGTGTTTGCATTGCCTGGGTATGGTTTTATGTTTTTTCCTGGGTACCATCTTGGACCACATGTATGCATACCCTTTACCCCAAGTAATCAACTGGAAAGGCCCAGAAATTTGATGTGTTTCTGTGTCCTTCACTAGCACTGGTGGTTTCTCAGTGAGCTTTGCTTGGGTGGTGTTTGCAAAGTGGCAAAGTATTGGCGGGTCATGCTCTGATGTTGTACAATTGAGGAAGATGATAATGTAGAGAGCCTTGGAAAGTCTCTCAACTGGAGATATGATTTTTATTTCTCTTCGCTGCTGATTGAGGACTCTTCGAGGGTTTGATGTGTCCTTTCCACAATTGATTGTCCTTTGGGATTTGCTGGTATGCCTTTTTTTGTGTTCTATTCCACATTCACTGAAAAACTCTCTTAACTTTCAAGAGGTATAGGCAGGTTCATTGTCTGTTTTGATTTGTTTTGGTACTCCCAGAGTAGCAAATGCAAGGAGGAAGTGCTTTATGGTGTGCTGTGTAGTTTCTCCTGGATGAGCTGATGCAAATATTGCTCCTGAAAACATGTCGACCGATATGTGTACGTATTTTGACCTTCCAAAAGGTGGGAAATGAGTTACGTCTGTCTGCCACAGCTGGCAGCTTTCAGTCCTCGGGGATTGGCTCCTGTCCCCATAGATGGTATCTGGTAATTTTGACAGTTCAAGCATGTGGCCACAATAGCTTTTGCTTGATCTTTTGAAAGCTTGAACATTCTGGTGAGGGCAGGTACATTTTGATAGTAAAATGGGTGTGACAACTTTGCCTGGGCAAAGATGTCAGGGACGTTGGCAGTTTCTATTGCCATGGCCAATGCATCCGCTTTCCTGTTCCCTTCTGTGATGAAACCTGGCAGATCGGTGTGTGACCTCACATGCATTGTATGGTAAGGTTGCTTTCTGTGAGAGATTGAGCATGTTAATGACAAAATAAATTTGTGTAACTTTGGATTGGAAACCTCTTTGAGAAGAGCGTGTTCTGCTTTCATAGCTATACCTGCGACATACGCCAAATCTGTGACCAGATTAAAGGGTTTGTCTTTGAATTTCTCAAAGGCTCTGACAAGAGCTGCTAACTGCGCAATCTGTGGAGACCCCTCCACTATTTGGATGTCAGATTTCCGATTTTGGGTCTTAGGGTCCTTCCAAGTCATTACGGACTTGTGGGATGGCCCTGAGCCCTCTGTAAAAATTGTTAGAGCTTTGAGAGGTGTTTTACTTTGGACTAATTTTGGGATCAGATTGAAGACAGCATTAAAAAGTTCATGTTTTGGGATATGGATGGAAATTTGGCCTGTATAGCTGTCTAAGACAAATTGGAGGTTTTCATTGGTCTGGAGCAAATGCTCCAGGTCTCCAGTGGTCAGTGGCAAGTATATGCATGTGAACTCACACCCAGCAAGGGAGCAGAGGCAAGTTCTGGCTTATTTTCTTAAATGTCCCATGATTTCTTGGAAGGTGGTAATTGTCTTTGAAAGTTTGTTGTTTGTAAAGATCCATTGCAGTATCAATAGAGGGTCTCGGAGTTGAAGATCCCATTGGATAATCAGTCCGTAGAACCGGGGTGCTTTTCCCAGAATAATGAACTGGAAAGGCAGCTTGGGCTCGAAGTGATGGGCTTGGCGTGCAGACAGGGCTTCCTGGACCTTGGTGATGGTGTCTTGGGCTTCTGTTGTGAGCAGGCGTGGAGAGTCTAGGTCCTCGTTGCCATGGAGAAGGGTGAACAGGGGAGCGAGGTCCTCTGTTGTAATTTCTAGGAGGGGATGTACCCAGCTGATGGATCTGCACAGATTATGTAAGTCTCTCAGGGTTTTTGGGCCATCGTGGATGGCGAGCTGCTGGTCCTTTCCTGGATCTGGAATCCAAGATAAGCCCATGGGTTGGGTATTTTGTCACCATGGATCTCGAATCCTGACTTTTCTATGGTTTCAATTGTCTTTTTAACTGCTTTATCTAAGTAAGTTTTTTCCTGATGTACAGACCAGGATATCATCCATGTAGTGGTGGATGATTGCATCTGGAAATAGGTTCTGAACAGGAGACAGGATGTGAGCAATGTACCACTGGCATATAGTAGGCAAGACTTTCAATCCCTGGGGAAGATACAACCAATGGTATCTTTTGAGTGGAGCCTCTCTGTTAAGAGAGGGAACAGAGAAAGCAAACCATGGAGTGTCCTGGGGGTGCAGCGGAATGCTAAAGAAACACTTCTTAATATCTATGATGGCAAGTGTCCAGTCTTGAGGCAGCATCGATGGTGAAGGCAGGCCAGGCTGGAGGGGGCCCATGTCCTCGATGATCTCATTGATTTTGCGAAGGTTGTGGAGGAGCCTCCACCTGTCCGTTCCAGGTTTTTGCAATAAGAAGACTGGAGAGTTCCAAGGGCTGGTGGTCTCGACGATGTGACCTTTGGCGAGCTGTTCTTCCACAAGGGCTTGTAGTGCATGCAGTTTTACTTTAGAGAGGGGCCATTGGTCAACCCAGTCTGGGTCTTGGCGTTTCCACGTGAGCCAAGGGGTATCTGGTAGTGTGTGCTCCTCAGTGGCCCCAGTCAGAAATCCTGACTGGGAATACATAGGAAAACTCCCCATTGGGATAGAACATCCCTGCCCCAAAGGGTGATGGGGGCTCTTACCACAAATGGGCAGATGGTTGCCAGCCTGCCTTCAGGCCCTTCAACGAGGATGTTGTGCTTGCTTTGCATGGACACTGTGGCTCCACCAATCCCTGAAATCATTCCTGCTACTGGTTGTAGTTCCCAGTGTGCCGGCCATTCTGAGCGAGCAATGATGGTCACGTCCACACCAGTGTCCAGCATCCCTGGGAGGTGGATCTTCTCTCATCTGTAGGATAGATCGCACTTGGTCCCACAACTTGTGCCCACATTGCTGTAGGGTTGAGAGGAAGCTGTTCCCTGTGATTCTTTGGGAGCAGAAAGGCTTGTGCGATCAGAATTCCTCATGAAAGGAAAAATGGTGAGTCCGTACAGCATAGCTGGACCGAGATTTCTTGTCCTGGGTGTTGCGGTGCGGTCTGCAACCTCTCGCCACGATGTCCCGAGCGTGGGCGTGCTGGGCGGCGAGGGAAGAGAACCGGCGGCCGATCCCCCTGTGAAGCTCTGCAGTCCCAGTTGTTGGCGCGGGGACAGATGGAGGCGACACGGGACTTGGGGGTGCGCAGGATGGATTTATTTAGTGAGCCCCAAGACCCTCCAGGGAGGGCGAACAAAGGTTTTATACAGGAACTCAGGAGGAGGGGTTTAGGAACAACAACCAATAGGGGAATATCAGGGGAGGAGTTTAGGGCAGGACTAACATATCACAAACCTATCAGGGAAAACAGGGGAGTGGAGTAATACAACGTAACCAATAGGGTGTTGAGCCACACTAAATAGACAGGGAAGGCTCTGGAAGTAGGGGAGGAGGCTGGCAGGAGTGACAGGGAAGGTTCTGGGGAAAGGGGCAGGGGAAGGGAAGATTGACATCTTGGTGAGGAGGGGGTTAGGGAAGAGCTAGGGAAGATTGACAACTGGGGAGAGGAGGAGATTGGGGGGGGTATGAACAGGCACTAAACAAATATCAAATTAAATAAAAAACATGCCACCACACCTGGGTGCACTGTTTGTACCTTGAGAACAACAAAGCTTTCCTCTGAGCTATGGAGAGTGCCACCTATAATTAAAATGTCAAAAGAACCACATTTTGGCCCATGTTTGCCTGTGGGAACACGATAAACATCCTTATTATTAAAGTCAATAGACAGAGCAGTTACCAACTGGTGCTGTGTTCCCATCTGTATCGCTCCGTGGGTTGGATCCTCTCCATGTAGCCTGGGATCTCCTGGGATGATGCATGGCTGGATCTGGGTGGCTTTTGATTTGTTGTCTTTGTGCGGGGCCTGGCTGCGCTCTGCTGGAAGTTTCCCAAACGCTGCTGGTAGCGCTGCTGGTTCTGGGGTCCTTGGTAGGTGTTATGGGGGTTCTGGGTAGGGGACCTGTCCAGACAGTCCTTTATAAAATGTCCAAATTCCCCACAGTGATAGCAGCAGGCCTGGTCTTTGGAAGTTACTGCTGCATATACACCAGAAACTCCTTCTGCAATACCCTTAGCTACTGCTTGGGCCACTGTGTTTTCAGAGGACAGATGACGTGTACAGCTTTCCACCATTTGCTCTATGGTGGGTTCTGTATCCAAGGGTAGGACCCTCAGAATTGTTTTACATTGTTCATTTGCATTTGATAAGGCAAGCTGGCACAACAGTTCTTTTCTTGCCTTTGTGCTCTCTATCTGTTTTTCCAGAGCATCTTTAGTTGTGTCTATAAACTTGATAAAGCTTTCATCTACTCCTTGTTTAATACTAGAGAAGTGTTGGGTAGGGGTAGAGTCATCTGGGGTAAGGAGCAAGGAGGTTTTTGCTGCAATAGCCAAGTCTTGTAGTGCTCCTGAGGTGAGGTGTTAGCTTGGTCACAGGGTTTCTGTAAATGCCCTTCCCCAGCCAGCTGCTGGACTGTAAAATTTGGCCTATTTCCATCTTGAGCATAGGTGCCTGATAATGTTTTTGATTGTCTTTTCCAATGCCTTTCCCGTAGCATATATTCTGCCAGGGAAAGAAGGCAGTGGGCAATGTTTTTAACATCGTAAGGTATCAAAATATGTGCTGAAAAGAGAGCTTCCAGAAAATTTCTAAAAATATGTGAACTTCTCCCATGTTCTTTGGCTATATTTCGTAGTTGTACCAGTTCTTTATTTGTGTTAGGTTCCCACGTTGTTTTAGTGGTGGCCCCACCTCTTTTCCCCTTTATATAAATTGCTGGGAAGGCAGAAATTCTCTGAGCTAGTTCCCAATCCCCTGCCCGAGTCGCTTCCATTTTGATTAGAGCCCATGGATCAATGTCCTCTGTGTCAGAGTCGGACTCACTGTGCTCAGAGGAGGAGTGAGAGCGAGCAGGAGGTGCACTACGCTTTGTTGGGCGTGTTGGAGCGAGGGTTGGCAGGGGTGTGGGGGGCTGGACAGAGTGTGAGGGGGCAGCTGGCTGGGCTTGGCTAGAGGGAGGCAGCAGTGGAGCGGCAATGGCAGCGCCACTGTGGCACAGCCTGCGCAGGGCTGAGGTGCGTGGGGAAGTGGGGTGCCCCCGTGGGGGTCTCGGAGGTGCCGCTCGGGGGGCGCTGAGGGTGGGTGGGTGGGTGCAGCGCTTGGGGATGAGGGCAAGGGAGGAGCGGGGCAGAGGAGGCGGCGGGGCTGGGGGAGCTGCTGCCATCACGGCGGGGCTGCGGCGGGCAGGCAGGCAGGGATGGGAGCGGGCTGGGGAGAGCCGCAGCGGGGCTGGGAGGCACGGCTGCAGGGCTGGGGGAGTCACGGGGGCTGCGCGGAGGTTTTGGGGTGAGGCAGGGCGTTCCCGATGGAAACCGACACAGGTACAGCCCAACACTGAGCGGGGCACGGGGCGCGCAGCGCGCCGCGTGTTGCGGGACCGGGGAGCGGAATCCGCGCTCGCCGCGTCCGAGGGGGAGCGAGGGATGGGTGGGCTCCACGGACCCCGCGGGTGGGTGGGGTGGTACAATTTCTGTGTTCCCCGTCCCAGGGACTGAGAGAGCAATGTTATCTGGCAAATTAGCATTTGAAGGGACAGTGTCTGTTGAGAAAGATAAGGGTGGAATTTCCTCAGCAGAAGAAAGCTGCAGAGATTTGTTTTTTCGACTGCTTTAGTAATTGAGTGAAATAGAGGTCGAAACTTAGTTACAGAAAAGTTTTCATTAATTTGGAAACTGTACATTCCTGTCCCTACTGTGTCCCAAAAAGATTCTGAATCGATCATGTGTGTGTTCGTGTCTGGAAACAGGGCAAGAATCCATGTTATAAATTTTTTCAAGTTAGTTTTTGAAAGATTGCCTTTAGAGAAAGAAAAGCTGTTAGCAGAAAGGATTTGTAGGATTTGGAAATATAAGTCTCGCTCGTTCTGGGATCATTTTAATTTACTAGATTACTAGATTTTGGTCCCATTTCAGTATAGTTCCCTTCCCCCCACCCCCCACCCCCAGAAGTAAAAAGAAAAAAAAAAAAAAGAAAAAAAGAAAAAAAAAAAAAAACCAAAAAGAGACCCAAAATAAAAGTGCGCAAAAAGGCTGGTTTAAACTTACACTTCTTCAGCCGAATGTGGGACAAGGAACTGCTGCTTAGGTGCTCTGCCGTCCAACTGCTGAGGACCTTGTCCCAGATGACGATGTCCAGGTTCGTTGGACGCCTCTTCAGAAAACTTCTTCTATAACAGAGAAGTTAGCTTCAAGGGGTCATAGCCGGCTGAGGCAGTGACAATTCACGAGGAATGCTGCTCTCAGGGGTGCCAGGATGCCAGTGCTCCTTCGGGTGGCCACATAATGCAGCCTGGGGTCCCAGGGGTCCATCTGACCCCCGGGCTGCCGCTGCCGTGGGTGTCCGGATAGCGCTGCGCTGTCAGGCTCAGCCTGTCTGGGTCCCTCGGCTCAGCTCCCAGCCACAGGCAACTTAGCGAGCACCTCTGGAGTGATTTCAGCTCTGTGAGTTCAGCTCTCAGTGATTTCGCTCTGTGCTCACAAGTGCCTCTGGCAGACACACAGGGATAGAGAGAGGAGAAGGCTGTATGCGGTTCCACAGCGATGTCCTTTATTGCCAGCTCCTCTGAAGGGATGCGGTGTCAGTTCTTCTGCCAAACTAGGCAGAAATGGGTGTTTTTATAGGGTACTGGGGTGTCAGAAATTGTCCAGTTGCCAGGTTTGAGGAGAATATGACCGATAGCCTTACAAAGAGATAAGAAGGGTCTGAATGTGGAAGAGGGGCTTCTTTGCTCCAGTCACCGTGACTTAGGCATTTCTTATCTTAGGCGAGTGACCGCCAGGGAGGCCTTGCAGGGCCTCTGACTGCTGCAGTGGCACTACAGAACCTCATGGAACTGTGGGTCAGTTGTGACAATGTGGGTCCAAGGACACCACGGTGACACTATGGAGCCTCATGGAACCAAGGAGACCATTGCGACACTGTGGGGTCCCACGAAACCAAGGGAACATGGACAGGTCTGGCTGGCTGGGCCTCCTGGGGACCACCTGACAGGTCTGGCTGACCTTGGCATGTCGAGGGCTGCTTCTCATCTGCCCCTGAAGCACTGGAGCTCTGGGCTTTCATTCCTATGAGAGAGAACTGTCCTTCTCCTCCAGAGGCCCAGGGCCAAACCCGGGATTTCTTCTCCAAATGTCCTTATATTGCAAGGATTGTTTCCAGATGAAATCTGCCAGGACAGACAGGTCTGGCTTCCTTGGCCACCCAGGGGCCACCTCAAATCTGCCTTTCAAACATGGGACCATGTGCTTTCTTTCTTATGAGAAAAAACATCCATCTCAACCAGGCACCCATGGCCAAAATTGGGGATCTGCCTCCAAAATTCTCTATATCTAAGGATAGCTCCCAGACAAAAGCTGCCAGGGGAGACAAGTCTGGCTGGCCTTGGCTTTCTGAGGGCTGGCACCCATCTGCCTGTGAAACACTGGGGCTCTGTGCTTTCCTTCCTAATGAAAAGAATTCATCTTCCTGTCCAGGCACCCACAGCCAAAACTGAGATTCCACCTCCAAAATGCCCTATGTCCAAGGACAGCCCCTAGATGAAAGGTGCCAGGAGAGACAGGTCTGGCTGGCTTGGCCTAAGGGTGATCACCTCTCATCCAGAACACTTGGACTTTCCTCTTCTCTTTCCTATAGGAAAAAATCATTCATCCTGTCATCGCCAAAACTGGGATTCCACCTCCAAAACTCCATACATCCGAGGATTGCTCCCAAGTGAAATCAGCCAGGAGAGACAGGTCTGGCTGCCCTTGGCCCCTTGGGGGCTGCCTCTCATCTGCGTTTGAAACACTGAGGCTCTGTGTTTTCCTTCCTATGCAAAAGAGCCCTCCTTCTTATCTACACAGAAGTGGCCAAAACTGGGGTTCCACCTCCCAATTTCCCTATACCCAAGGGTTGCTTCCAGCCCAGATCTGCCAGTACCATCAAGGCTCCTGGAGCACAGGGGCTCCGTGCTTTCCTTGCTGTGGAAAAGAACTCTCCACCTTTTCTGATGCCTATTGCCAAAACTGACACTCTGCCTAAAAATTTTCCTGTGTGCAAGAGTATCTCCCAGAAAATAACCTGCCAGCTCTAGCTGGCCTTTGCCTCTGGTGGTCACCTCTCATCTGCCCCTGAAGCACTGGGGCTCTGTTCCTTCATTCCTATGGAAAAGAATTGGTCTTCATGTCTGTGAAAGACAATAGCATAGTTTTTGTTCA
Source organism: Taeniopygia guttata (assembly GCF_048771995.1). Classification (NCBI taxonomy): domain Eukaryota; kingdom Metazoa; phylum Chordata; class Aves; order Passeriformes; family Estrildidae; genus Taeniopygia; species Taeniopygia guttata. The sequence continues at coordinate 808,931 of NC_133041.1, forward strand.
TCAGGAAAAGTCCCAGGGATTGTGTAAGTCACAGGAAACAGTGGGGCAGGAGGGCAGGATGTACTGCTATTAGTAGATAGTGGAATTGAGAGATCTTTAAAAGCTGTGTTACCATATTTGGAGAAGTTATTGCAGGGTTAACGCTACCTCGGAGGAAGAAGAATAGGAGCTTTCCTCAAACGACCACCAGACAGCAGAAAAAAGACCCCTAGCAACACGCCGCACAGATGCAGAGCACGCCGAGAATATCACAAAGTCCGGAACTGAAGGGGTATGAGAACTGAAAGACCGGGAGGTGCGGGGCGAGCCGTTGGTGGGAGCAGAGGCTCCCCGGCCGCCCAGCGCTGCATTTGCCCGTACTGCTTGCTTGCTAAATTAATAAAATTCTCTTTATAAAGTGACACAAATTGGTCCCGTGTCATAATTTATCACAATTTGGTGCCGTGACTCGGATAGAGAAATAGCCTGGTTGTTCTGGGACCCTCGGGAGGCGCCCGGCCTTTTTTTGGCGGCCCGATTGTCCCAGACCTCCCGGTTTCTCTACCGACGAACCTAAATTAAGCTGCAGGCAAAGGAGAGCCGGTTAAAAGGAGAACCGGTTACCCCTGTAAACTTTGTGCACGAAGATCCGAGCGAAGACGCAGGATGCGTGAGTATAGGCCGGTTTCCCGCTCGGTTTGGGTTGGTTTTCCCGGAGTGTTGTGTGTGAGAGGTCTCATAGAGACCAAGTGAGTGTGGACCCTCAGTAGTGCGGTTCCCAATACCCGAGAGGGCTTGGGCCACGAACCAGGGGAGCGTGTGTGTGAAAAATTGAGTGCACTCCGGAAGATGGGACAGAGGAAAAGCAAGCCCTCTGGTCCCATGGGTGGGGGAACCCCTGCAAAGCTTCCCCAGATTCCTGAGGATAGTCCTCTAGCAGTAATGATAAATAATTGGCATGCCTTTCCCAGTAGAGGAAAGGGAAAAGATAAAGCAAAAATGATCTACTATTTTAAGGAGGTTTTGGAAAAGTTTGGACCCAAATTTGGGAGGTTTGGACCCAAATTTGGGGGATTTTAAAGAGGTTTTGGAGATTTGGAGCTGAGTTTGGAGGGTTCTGTCCCAAATCCAGGAGGTTCTGACCCAAATTCGGGGAGTTTTAAGGAGATTTTAGGGGGTTCTGACCCAAAACCAGGAGCTTCTGAGCCGAATCTGGGAGGTTCTGACCCAAATTTGGGGGCTTGGAGGCAGAATTTAAAGACTTGGACCTGAAATTTAGAGGTTTTGACACAAATCTGGGGGATTCTGACCCAAATCTGGGGAGTTGTGACCCAAATCTGGGGGGTATGGACCCAAAATTAGGAAGTTCTGACCCAAATCTGGGGGGATTTGACCTGGAGTTTGGGGGATTTTAAAGAGAAAAGGAGAATTATAAGGGAAATGGGGATGAGAACCTAGGATAATAAACATCAACAGGGACCATTAGCAGACACTAAAAGGCCCCTGCAAAATCCCCAATGGAATAACCAAGACCCGCAGCATAGGACCCATATGGACGACCTGCAGAACATAATCATACAGGGCATTAAGAGAGCCGTCCCTAGGGGACAGAATGTGCAAAAAGCCTTTAAGGTGCAGGACGAGAGGAGGAGGCAGTGAGACAGGAGAAGCATAAGATTACTGAACTTTTTGAGTATAAAGGGATTGAAAGTGTCTAAATCCAAATTACAATTTGTAGAAAAAGAGGTAAAGTACTTGGGCCACAGGTGGAGTAAGGGAACTAAGAAACTAGATCCGGATAGAGTTAAGGAGATTCTCTCAATCCCAGCCCTGAGGACTAAAAGGCAAGTAAGGCAATTATTGGGACTATTTAGGTACTGCAGGCAGTGGATAGGAAATTTCAGTAGAAAGATAAAACTTTTATATGTGTCATGGTTTGACACTGGCCCAATGCCAGCACCCCATGAAAATGCAATTTATCAATTGAATATTGTGAAATGCAATTGAGAACAAAGTAAAGCAGGCTAAACTTAATAATAAAGGAAAAAATTTATTATACTATTACTACTGTTACTATAAAAGGAAAAGAAAGAAAAGGAAAAAACTATACAAAATTTAAAATGAAAACTTTCTAAAATATTTCTCTTCTTATTACTTAACTCTACTAAATTATAGTGAGACTCATTTGGATCTTTAATTAAGTTTTTATCTTTTAAGATAATTCATACTGAGTTTATTGGGGAAGAGAGGAGTCCCCCTTGTATTATGGACTCTTAGGAAACACAGCTGCTACCTCTTGTGTTTTCATGTTATATGTGGCACTGCTCAGACACACTGGCTAGTGTGACACACTCTTTTTTATGTTACAGTGTTCTTACTACCGTGCAGGGATGGAGATTGCTTATAGGGCTCTTTTAAAGATGCTTTGCTAAGGACTATTAAGAACAATAGTCTAGTGTTTTATTTCGGGACTATAATCTCTCTCATTTTCCCCTGGGGCCGAGGGTCTAAAAACAGAGATTGCTTTTTTTTCTCTGAAGACGGAGGGCATCTTTACACTCTCTTTAGCTCTCTCCGTCTATTCTTGAACTGGTAGTTGCTGAAGGAGGTCTGTACCTTGCGATGACCGGAACCAGAGAGAGCTAATTCTCTTGGGAATTCTACTTTTAACCCCTCTGTGTTCTCAGAGGCGTGTCTACTTTTAATTGGTTATTTTAAGTGTCAGTATCTAAACTTGACTCTTGACTGGATTGACCTTTCTAAAAAAAAAAAAAAAAAATCTTTTTCTGTGTCAAACCATGACACTATGATAAATTAACAAAGGATTACTCAAATAGTCACAAGAAGATGAGGAACAATTAGAGGCCCTTAAAAGAGAATTGAGTAATGCACCTGTACTTAGCCTCCCTGATCTGAAGAGACCTTTTTATCTGTTTGTTAATGTAGATGGGGGGACGGCATATGGAGTTTTGGCTCAAGATTGGGCTGGGAGTAAGAAACCAGTAGCCTACTTATTAAAGCTTCTGGATCCTGTTAGTCGTGGGTGGCCCACCTGTTTACAGGCAATAGTGGCAGCTGCTTTGCTGGTAGAAGAAACCAGTAAGATTACCTCTGGAAGCGAGTTAAGGGTAATGTCCCCACATAACATAAGGGGAGTATTGCAGCCGATAGCAGAAGAATGGATTACAGATGCTAGGCTTTTGAAGTATGAAGGAATCCTAATTTCATCCCCTAAATTAACACTTGAGGCCACTGCCCTCCAAAATCCTGCACAGTTTCTGTATGGTGAGCCTCGCTCAGAATTAGCACATGATTGCCTCCAACAAATAGAAGAACAAATAAAGATTAGACCAGACCTGGAGGGGGAAGAACTGGAAACAGGGGATAAGCTGTTTGTGGATGGATCATCCAGGGTACTTAAAGGGAAAAGAAGGTCGGGATATGCTATAATCGATGGGAAAACCCTACAGGTAAAGGAATCTGGTCCCCTGAGCCCCATCTGGTCCACCCAGGCATGCGAATTGTATGCAGTATTAAGGGCTCTAAGATTATTAGAGGGAAAGGCGGGGACAATTTACACTGACTCAAAATATGCCTATGGTGTTGTGCACACTTTCGGGAAAATTTGGGAGGAAAGAGGTTTAATCAATTCACAGGGTAAAGGACTGCTGCATGATAAAACAGATTTTGCAGGCAATAAGGGGTCCAAAAGAGTTGCTGTAGTGTACGTACGGGGACACCAGAAGGGCATGGGAAACACAATCAGAGGAAATAGTCTAGCTGACCAGGAGGCCAAAAAGAGCAGCACTACTAACTTTAAAATATAAACCGATGAGCATGCAACGGGAGAATCGTACCACCTGTGGGGGTGGTTTGGAATGTTTCTGTGAAAGCCCTGAGGAGAAATATTGCTGTTCACATGGCCCAAAATTCATTTAAACATTTACTGTTCAAGAAAAACAAAAATTAGACCGAATGGGAGTATGGGAAAAAGAGGAAGGTAAATGGATATTACCTGATGGTCGGGAGGTGTTGCCAAAAGCGATGGCATTGAGAGTATTACAGGCAATGCACAGCAAAACACACTGGGGAACTCAAGCACTAATAGACCAATTTGCTATTAAAAATATGTGTATAGGGGTATATAACCTGGCCAAGCAGGTAACCAGTCGCTGTCTAACCTGCTTAAAGGTAAATAAGCAGCAGCAAAGAGAGAGAGTGATGGGTGGTCAGAGCTGGTTCACAGACCCTTTTCTCACGTACAGGTGGATTTCACAGAGTTACCTAAAATAGGAAGGTATAAGTACTTGCTAGTCATAGTGGATCACCTCACCCACTATGTGGAAGCCTTCCCCACAGCAAGGGCAACTGCACATGTTATAGTAAAAATAATACTGGAAGAGGTTATCCCCAGATATGGTATATTGGTGGCGGTAGACTCAGACCGGGGCCCTCACTTCACCTCGAAGGTGACAAAGGACATTTTTAATACTCTGAGAATACAGTGGAAACATCACACCCCATGGCACCCACAAAGTTCCGGAAGGGTGGGAAGGATGAATGGGGAAATTAAGAAACAATTGACTAAGTTATGTCATGGGTAAAATGCTTACCCCTCTAGCACTGTTGAACATCCGTACCCAACCTCGCACTGATGTGGGGGTTTCACCCTTTGAGATGCTGTTTGGGATGCCATATGACATTGAGGCCCCCATGAACCACCCATGTATAGAAAATTTTCAAATCAACACCTACATCACACAGATAATGAACAGGAGAGAGGAGCTCCAGAAAAAGGGGCTGTTAGTGCAGAGACCACCTTTGGACCTCCCCATTCACAAAATAAAGCCTGGGGATAAAGTACTTATTAAAACTTGGAAAGAGACCTGCCTGACCTCACGTTGGGAAGGTCCGTTTGTTGTTTTGCTTACCACAGAAACTGCTATCAGAACAGCTGAGAAGGAGTGGACTCATGCGAGCCACGTCAAAGGTCCAGTCACCACAGACGACCACTGGAAAGTGACCAGCCAGCCTGGGGACTTGGAGGTTACCATTAAGAGAAACTGATGAACTCTGTATACATCATTCAAGTCGGTCACAAAGGGGAGCAAGAGGGATATAATTACCTGCTTGTTAGTGATTATTTGATAATTTGTAATAAGGTAAACTGTGATTGTTATCCTTTTGTATGCTTTGCATGTAAAGTTTGCCAAGAACGGTGGGGAGTCCAGTGCCGAAGGGGGAGGCTGCCCACTGGGGTTTGTACAGAATGTTACACGACTGAACGAGAATTAACCGAGGCTGTGTTGAAATTAGGGGAGTGGGAAATCAGTGGATTCCCTTTGAATCTGAGGAAAATTTACACCAGAGGGGTGCATCCAGAAAACTTTTGTTTCCACTCTAACGAGCCCCCTCCATTTGTTGCCCAAATTATAAAAGAGTTTTGTTGGAGGGAACTAAAGGGGGTCCCGTGTGACCCACCCCCGGTCAAGGATAAGAACTGGGAACAGTACAAGGTTAGGCAGGAGCAGGGGAATGGGCGCTCAGGCGAGTACCGCTGCTGCCGAGAAGATGGTTTACCCCGCGGCTCGAAGCACCCGAGTCGGCGGGCGAGGCAGAGGGGAAAGAGCCAGGCCCCCCAAAAATAGAATAATGCTGAAATGCTCCAACTATTGCCAGCCAAGTACTAAGTTCCTCCAGAAGACCAGTCTGATTACCCCCGAGAGACCAACAGGGCAACAAATCCAAAAGGGGAAAATAAGACATTATATAGTAAATACAAAGTCAGGACTCCGCCCTTATTGGCAAATTACTCGTATTACAATGTTTTTTTTACCCTATACTAAGGAGAGGGCTCCCAAGCTTTACATCGACCTTTTAAGTGGACACTAACCCGAGTGGATGGTGTGGGAATTCAGAACCAGATAACATCCGGATCCCCTAGTTTTAACCCACAGTTATGTGAACTAGCCCCTATAGAGCCTTGTTTGGATAGAAACGGATTTTATATGTGCCCAGCATCAAACCCAGGGAAAGGGTATTGCAACTACCCTGGAGAATATTTCTGTGGGCACTGGGGCTGTGAAACAATAGCTTCAGATTGGTCAGTAGCAGGAGATAAATTCCTTAAAGTATCATGGGGGCCTTATGGATATAAACCTCCGCAGAGGGATTCCAGAGGTGGAATTGTGGACTCGGGGAACTGTCATTATTAAGGGAAGGCTAGAAGCATCACACCTGATGCTGATTAGAGCAAAATATGAGTCAATAACAGAAAACCTAGAAATGGAAGAGATCCTAGTTAAAAGCCACCAAGAATTACAAAGGTTTGATGAACAAAATGATGAAAAGACAAAAGGGGGGATTTGTGAAAGACAATAGCATAGTTTTTGTTCATCAGGAAAAGTCACAGGGATTGTGTAAGTCACAGGAAACAGTGGGGCAGGAGGGCAGGATGTACTGCTATTAGTAGATAGTGGAATTGAGAGATCTTTGAAAGCTGCGTTACCATATTTGGAGAAGTTATTGCAGGGTTAACGCTACCTCGGAGGAAAAAGAATAGGAGCTTTCCTCAAACGACCACCGGACAGCAGAAAAAAGACCCCTAGCAACACGCAGCGCAGATGCAGAGCACGTCGAGAGTGTCACAAAGTTCAGAACTGAAGGGGTATAAGAACTAAAAGACCGGGAGGTGCGGCGCGAGCCGTTGGTGGGAGCAGAGGCTCCCCGGCCGCCCAGCGCTGCATTTGCCCGTAGTGCTTGCTTGCTAAATTAATAAAATTCTCTTTATAAAGTGACACAAATTGGTCCCGTGTCATAATTTATAACACAGTGGAGGATGGCGTGAGGTGAGTCCTGTCTGCTGGGGATGGTGGGATCAGAGCTTTTGGGAGATGGCAACAAGCACAAGGAGTCTCTTGCTCTGGGCAGCTGCTGAGGGCTGGAGGTGCCGTGGCTGGCTGCAAGCTTGGGAATGTCCTGCCCTCCTGCTCTGCTCCCAAAGGCAGCAGTGATGGGCAGCTCTGGGCACAGCTCTGGGCACAGCCAGCATGGCCTGGGCTCTGTGGGCAGCTGGGACAAGGGGACAGCAGCCTTCAGCTGACGGGTGGTTTCTGGTTTCTCTCCTTGCAGCCGGGCTCTGCGGGTGCTGAGGCTGCTCTGGGCTCTGCCAGGGCTCTGCTGGAGCTCAGCACCGGGCCACAATCAGCAAAAGGAGAAATGGGGTGCCCTGCAGCACAGACTTGCTTGAGCATTTCAGCAACACAGTTCAAGTTTGCAGAGTGTACACCTCCAAGGGAAAACATGGCACCACCCAAGAAATAAACTTGTTCAATAACTTCTGAAATTAAATCAATCTGGGATGACCTCAAATGACATTTTGCAGCTTGCTCAAGCTGTAGCTCAGCCCTTCTCTGACCAGTTCTCTCCCCCACCTGCCTTTTACTCCCCAACTGCTCCCTATTTTCCGTCAGTGAGCTCCCAGCCCATTCCAGTCTCCATCACACTGTTGCCTTCCTTGGTGCCCCTCACCATGAGGAAGGCCGAGCCCCAGGCTTAGGGACTCATCCTGTCACTGGCTGAGGAGCAGCAATGTCTCAGAGCTCCGGTGGGATTTTAGTGCCATTCAGAGCTGCTCTCCAGCCCCCAGCTCTCCTCACTGCTGAGTTCCCACTCCCTTTTCCTCATCCTTGCAGCAGGATGAGCTCTGTGAATCCCCTTGAGCCTCCCCACTCTTCCCAGCCCACGCACCCACCTCGGTTAGGCTGAAGCTGCAACTTCTCTGTCTCCTCTGGCACAGCAGTGCAGTCCCCTGTGCGGGGAGCCCCAGCCCCAGAGCACAGCACTCAGCAGTGCAGTCGGGGCTGGAGCAGCTGCCCTGCAGCCCTGGCTTGGCTCTTTGTGGCAGGGAATGCTCCCTGTGTGCAGCTGTCCCTGCAGGATGGCCCCAGGGCAGAGCCCAGCCGGGCTCCCACTTGTCATAGTTTAACACAGAAAAAAAGTTTTTCCGAAAAGAAAAAGTCAATTTAAACATTGACCAATTAAAGGTAGACACACCTCTGAGAACACAGAAGAGTTAAAAACAAAATTCCCAGGAGAACTCGCGCTCTTAAGTTCCAGTCAGCAGTCAGTGCAAAACTCTCTCCTGCCCGGCCAGGAGTTGGGTGGGGGAGGGGAGAAGCCATGTAGCCTTCAGAAGTAAGCCCAAAAGTAAAAAAACTAGAACCAAACTAGCCCCCTACAGATAAAAGAGTAAAAAAATCTAAAATATCTCCATTCCCCCCAGAGTCTCTCTCTCTCCCAAGAAAAAAAAAAAGACAACAATAATTTCATCAGCAGTTCACCGCAGAAAAAGAAAAGAGCAAGAGAGCGGCAAAGTACCCAAACACCTATAAAAACTAAAGCCTGAGCAGCAAGCCATCTCTAAGATTTAAAACTTTTAACCTTTCCTAAAAAATGAAAGCTTTATAAAATTTTTCTCCTCCTTAGTTTGAAAAAAAAAGAAGAAAGACAGCCTAAGACCTAAAATGTTAGAAAGAAAAATTCTAAATAAAAAAAGATGATAAAGTAACTTTTAGCTAAACTTTTTCTTAATAGCCACAAACTAAATTAATCTTCTGCTCAAAAAAAACCCTATATTTTAAAAAAATGCTAGTAAGCCAAAAAAAACATGCTTCAACTACAAAAACCAGAAGTAAAGAAAACAAAACAAAGTTTCAAAAGTTTATAATAGTGCCCCCTGTCTTCACAGAAAAAAAAAGAAGAAAATCTCTATTCTTAGACCCTCAGCCCCAGGAAAAAATATAGAAGACTATTAGTCCCAAAAATAAAAAACTAAACTGTTATTTTTTCCCCTCTTAGCAAAGCATCCTTGAAAAGAAAAATCCTAAAAACAGTCTGTCCATTCATACATTAATAGTGAAGGCACTGTACATAAAAAAGTCACCACTAGCAAACTTTTTTCTCCAAGGAGTGCCATATAGTAACATAAAAACACAAAATATAACAACTATATTTCTTAAAAAATCTATAACACAAAAAACCTGCTATCTCCCTACAAATAAACCAAATATTAATTATCTAAAAAATAGAAACCTAATTAAAATCCAAATTGTGTCTCACTGTAATTTATTAAACTTAAGTAGTGAAAAGAAAAATACTTTAAAAAGTTTTCATTTTAAATTATGTGTGTTTTCTTTCTTCTTTCCCCCCCCTCTTTTAGAATAACATAATAGTAAGAGTTTAATAAAATTTTTTTCTTATTATTAAGCTTAAGCCTGCTTTACTCTATTCCCAATCGCATTTCACAGCATTCAGTTAAAAAATTGCATTTTCATAAAAAACACTAACATTATACCAATATCAAACCATAACACCACTGCAGCCCCTGAAGCTGTGAAACCAGTGAAATCATCCAGACTGGGTTTTTCAAAGGCCCTTAGAAGGAAGGGCTTGAGAATAAACGTGCTCTGTTTGCCACACGAACATCGGGGTGAGTGCTCTCTTTGGCTCCAACCCACTTTCCTCCCTGAGCCAGCGTTACCCACTCCCTCACAAGTCCCCCCAGTGCCTTCCCACTGCCTTGTCCTGTCAGGACTTCCACAGCCCCTCATCCTTTTGTGGCCCCGTCCCCTCAGGGTCTCCCCCAGCCCGGCCAACCTGCCCGGCAGCAGCGCCGCAGCCCCACAGGAGCTCCAGAGGAGCCCCATCAAGAGGCACCTGGGAGCCCTCAGCAATCCAGCCAGCAACACACGGGCAGGAGGACACAGATGGCGCTTCCTGCCTGGGACAGGGCTTGTGGCCATCTCCAGGCACGGGTCTCACAGAGATCCCCACAGCTCCAGCCCCTGCCCATCTGCTCTGTCAGCAGCACAAAGGCTTCAGCAGAACCACCAAAGGCCAAGGGGCTTCTGGCCATTTTCCCTGCAACCCTGCATGCCTGGGCAGCTTGCTGAGCCCAGGAACATTTTTCTCCCTCTTCCACTAGACCCTGTAGAGCCTGAGCAGCAAATGAAAGATCCTGGGAGTCTGTCTATTGCAACACATCCTATATTTATATTCTATAGAAAAACAAAAAAAGGGAAAGAACAATCTTGAACAAATGAAACATTCCTGCTGGCTCAGGTGGCCCCAGCAGACAGAGCCTCTGGGATCAGCTCTCTGCAGAGCTCCAGCAGCGCAGCCAGCCGAGCCCCGACAGACGAGGCCGTCTCCTCCATGCCCTGCAGAGCCGATCATGCAGGTTGCCAAAGATGGATTGTGGAGCTCTCTCTGTTCCCTGGAGGACGTACAATGTTTGAATTGCCAGGCTTCCGACGGCGACACTGATGTCATTGGCCATGCCTTCAAGGGCTGAAAGAGAGAGGAACAGAGCCATGGTCAGTTCCCACATCTGAGGGGACCCGAGGAGACTCTGTGCCAGGGCCATCCCAGCCGGCTCTGGCCATGGACAGAAGGGAGCAGGGACCAGCTGGATCAGCCCGAAGCTGCTGGCCACGAATCCCCCAGGTGCCCTGAAACCTCTGTGTGCTCTGCCCACGCCGGCCCCGGTCCGCACAGGGAGCAGAGCCCTCCGCAGCCGGGGCAGGGCTCCCAGCTCCCCCGCCAGCCCCCGCTGGCAGCCCGCTGCCCTCACTCACCCTCAGAGATGAGCTGGAGCTTTTTGGTCCTCCCCCTCAGGTACTGCCCGGCCGTCCCTGGGAACACAGAGCCTGTCAGGCCCAGCGGCACAGCTCCCTGCCAGCGGCGCTGCCAGCCCTGTGCCCACACGGCCTCCTGGCCCGGCAGGGCTCGGGCCGGGCCCTCGCCGCTCGCTGCCGCCCCAGGGCACGGCTGGAGAGGGCGGCAGCAGCGCCCAGGGCAGGCGGGGCTCCGCGGCACCGGCCCGGGGCTGGGGCCGAGCTGCGGCGGGGCGGGGAGGGAGCTCGGGCTCCTGGCTCACCCATGAACCTGACGGCCGCCTCTCGCAGGGGCTGCTGTAGGTTCTGCAGGTAGGGCAGGGCCCGGCGCAGGTGCTCGGCCACTCTGCTCCTGTCCTCTGCCAGCTGCAGAGAGCGGCAGCAGGAAAGGGTTGGCGCGGGCTCAGCCCCTGGGCCGGGCGCTCTCCGCGCCAGCCCCGGCCTCCCCTGCCCGCACAGCCCTGAGGCGCGGCCAGCAGCCGCCGGCGCCGGGCTCTGGAGGGGGCAGAGGGCCGGCTGCTGCCCGGGGAGCCGCGGTGCCGCCCCGCAGCCCCGCCGGGCCGGGGCTCCATCGGCACCCGGCTCGGGCCGCAGGAGCCGGCACGGCCTCGGGCTGCAGCAGCGGGCAGGGGCACAGCTGCCAGCCTGCACACCGAGCACCACGCTCAGGGGGCTTCTCCAGGCTGGGGCTGCGGCTTCCCGGCCCTCCTTACCAGCCACTCAGTGAACTTCCACAGCTTCTTGCTCTTCACCAGCTTTTCAAGTTCCGTCCTCTTCAGGAACTCGGCTGCACACAGAAGCGTTTCCTGAGAAGCCTGGAGAGCAGCAGAGACGTGGAGATGGCCCCACAGCCCAGGGCGCAGGACCTGTGTCCCTGTGCCAGGGCCTGGAGGAGGCTGCAGCCCACGAGGCGCCAGGGCAGGAGGCAGCCCAGCCCCCTCCCAGGAGAACAGCAGCAGCCCACGAGTCCTCACCTGTGCCACTCGCTGATTCTCATCATGGCAGTGGAAGAAGAGTGGCAGCAAGGTCTGGTGCACGTGTGTCTTCAGAGCCCCTTTTTCCTTTTCTTGTGGAAGAGTCACCAATGTTCCAAGGAGCACTATGGAGAGCAGCTGCACCTGGCTATTGTCCTGTATGAAGGGAAGAAAAAAAGACCGCAGCATCGGCTGCAAGGAGCTCAGCTTGGTGCAGGCCTGCAAATCCGCAGGGCACAAAGTGCCTGGGCAGCAGCCAGTGGCCATGGCTGGGGGCAGTGAGCCTTACGTGGTCAAGGAGTGGCAGGAGAGCCTCAACCAGCTGCAGTGCGATAGAGCTGGGTATCAGCATGTCCTTTTCCAAGATGATAAAGTTGAGGAGCATGGCTGTCATGCTAACTATCTCTCCATCTGCGTCCCAGAGGAGCTCCACAAGACTTTCAGTCAGGCTCCACATTTTTTTGCTCTGTGCGGAACACAAGTTCGTGAAACGCCATCCTGCTGCCGCAGGGCCTAGAGGCCAAAGGGCTGTTCTGAAGCACTTGGGCAGCTGAAGCAGGAGGCAGGAGAGCTGGGAGCAGCTGGCCCAGTGCCCAAAGCCCAGCCAAGCCCAAGTGACTGCATTCCCAAGCGCAGCCTCAGCCCTTGCCCCCTTCTCACCATCAAGGGATTGTTGATGAGATCAAGAAGGGCTCTGAGCACCAGGTGACACTTCTCTCTGCACCCGCTCTGCAGGTGCCGTGACAAGATTTGCAGGACTCTGTCAGCACCGCGTTCACTCATGTCCAGGCACTTGAGGACCTGAAAGGCACAGGGCAGTGACAGGGGACCAGCCAGCAGGAGCCCAGAACCGCACAGGGCTGAGCCCAGGCAGCAGCACAGGGCGCGGGCTCCGTCCCAGGCAGCTGTGGCTACGAGAGGGCAGAGAGCTGGGAGGCAGCTGAGCGAGGCAGTGCTGGCCTTCAGGCTCACCTCCACAAAGAACGCCAGGGAGGGCAGCTCCCAGCGTGGCTCCTGTGTGCTGAGCAGCTGGAGCAGGTAGCGAGCGATCCGGGAGCACAAGGGGATGGAGACACAGGACATCTCCCTGGCAGGAGACAAAGTAACCAAGACTGTGGGCCAGAGGGACAAACCTCTCCCAGGACTGACTCACAGAGGTCTGGTCTTTCCCAGCATCCTGCAAGGGCCCCTGGGCTATTTGGGAGATGGCTCCTTGTGGGAACCCTCCTTTCCCAGCCTTTTCCAGTCTGCTTGGCTGTTTCTGGGTGACAAGGCCCTCTGGCCCGTGACCACAGGCACTGTATGGGGCACCCCAGGCACAGAGCACAAATGTCAGAGGCAGCGGGGAGAAGGGGGGTCTCACTTGGCCAGCAGACCCACGGCATGGTGGTAGGTGTCAGCACACAGCAGCTTGTCCCAGCCACACTTGCGTTCCATTGCCACCACCACATCCTCGTGCTGCATTTGGCAGAGCAGGGACTTCAGGGTCTGCACTGCAAACCTGTGTGCAGAGCAAAGCCCGGGTCAGGCTGGGAGCACTGGCTCCTGCCCAGGGATGTGGCAAGGACAGGAGGACTGGCATGGAGCACCTGTTGGGGCTGGTGTCAAGGCCATATTGCTGCTGGCATCCCTTCCAGAAGGTATTGACCTCCTCTGGCACATCCAGAGTGCTGAAGAGCACTTGGAAGAGCAGATGCACCAATAGGTGGGGGAGATACACGGTCACCATATGTGGGACACAGGGCAGATGGAGGATCTTCCACATCAGCACAGTTGCCTGCAAAGGACAGAGCAGCCCGAGACAGCGCTCAGTGCCGAGGTGTTCGTGTGGCAGGGCCCGAGAACGGGAGGGAGAGGCCTGGAGAGCCACAGGGGAGCACCGGGCCTGGTGGCCCTGAAGCTGCCCCGAGGCCAGGTTTCAGCCCAGCGCCTGAGGCAGAGAGACGCCGTGAGGGAGGGAGGATGGAGAGCTGCTGGAGAGGTGGCCTTGGGCCAGCAAAGGCCAGTTGCAGAAACTCACAGCCAGGACAAAGACACCCGTTTTGTCCCCATCGGAGGTGCACGTGCTGTGCTCTGGCCAGCTGCCCAGCACATCGAGGAGTACGAGCATGGCCGGCTCTGCAGTCCTGGGCGAACACATGATGCTCTTCCACATGGTCAAAGCAGCTCTGTGGGGTCAGAGCTCTGTCTCAGGGGGGTCTGAGACACAGCACCGTGGCCTGGGCAGCAGTGGGGACCTGAGCTGGCTGCCAGCCCTGCCTCTGCCCACTGCCCCTCACCAGTAGCACTCAGGCAGCCCAGCCCTGTAAGGACGGGCCCCTGAGGGGCAGCGAGGGAGCAGCAGGCTCGGGGGCTGATGTGCCAGGGCTGGCAAAGGGAGCAGCCAGAGGGCCCTGGGACTCTCTGTTGGTCAGACACCTGGCACAGGCTGTACAGGCTGATGGGCTGGGGAGCCCTGAGCCCTCTGGGCAGGTGGGCCCCATACCTGTCACACAATGGGGCCACACGCAGGAGCGTCATGACTACGTCAGCGGGCCGTTCTTCGGTGAGATCCAGCAGGGTCCTGTTCAGCCTGTGCTCAGCAAACTGGTTGGCCTCGAGCCACTGGTGGATGTACCTCACCATGGCGGGCACCTGGAGAAGGCACGAGGAAACTTGGAAAGCTGCCAGAGGGAGGAATGTGCCCAGCTGCCCCAGAGAAGTGCTTCCCTTGCCACCACACTGCCATGGCCTCAAAGGCTTCCAGGGAACAGCAGACGTGGCTTGGGAGGCCGAGTAATTCCTGGGAGGCTCAAAGCCTGGCCACAGGCTGCTTACTTGCTTTGGATTGGAAAAGCCCTCCTCTACCAGCATATCAGCCAGGGCAGCACAGGTCTGGGTTTTGAAGATGTGCGAATATGCTCTGGGCCCTGTGCCCATGGTGGTCTCTTCCTCCCGGATCCTCTTCATGAATTTGCAAACCAGCTGTAGGAGAAGGGCAGGAAGCCAGGGATATTCCACGGAATTCTCCAAGCGTGGTGCTTGGCTGAGCAGTGCCAGCAGGCCCAGCCCAGGTGGGGATGGCTGCAGGTACCTGCGCTGTTCTGCGGAAGCGGCCACGGGTGCGTTTCTGCTCTTGTGTGCGCTGCACGGCTGCACCTGGCAAAGAGCGAGCGCAGCCCGAGCTGAGGGGCTGCGGGAGAGGCCGGAGAACACAGCCCAGCCCTGCACTGCCCAGGCAGGGACAGCCCTGCGACGCCCCAGGGCATGGAGCACGGCTGTGGGGTGTCTGCCCGGCCCCTATTCCATCCTGTCCATGGGCATGTCCCCAGGGGATGGGATGGGATGGGATGGGATGGGATGGGATGGGATGGGATGGGATGGGATGGGATGGGATGGGATGGGATGGGATGGGATGGGATGGGATGGGATGGGATGGGATGGGATGGGATGGGATGGGATGGGATGGGATGGGATGGGGTGGGGTGGGGTGGGATGGGGTGGGGTGGGATGGGATGGGATGGGGCGGGGCCAAGCTTCCTGCAGCTACTAACTCTGCAGCCCAGCAGCCCAGCTCTGCCACTCACCCTCCTGCAGCTGCTTGAATGGCACCCCTTCTTCAGTCTCGTGTGCAGGGGCAACTCCAGGGCCTTCTTCCTCTTCCTCCATCCAGGCCAGCTTGGGCACTCTTGGGGGTCTCTGCTCCGTGTCAGTGGCTGGATTTGTGGTCTGGCCTTGAGGTCAGCTGCAGTAATAACACCTCGGAAAAGCTCCAGGTCAGACACGAAGGAGTGCGCTGTGTGGGGGCTCCTCACAGCACTGCTCTGTCTCGTCCTGTCCTGTCAAGTGCTTGGAGCACTGTGGAATGGCCTTGTCACCGCCAGCTCCTATGTCACCACATGTCACAAAGGGTCCTTTGGCACGCTGTTCCATGCCATGCTGACCATGCTGCAGCATGTCACAAAGGGCCCCTGCACACACTGCCCCCTGCGCTATGGCCGCCTCCAGCCCACCCAAGATGGCCAGGTTAGAAGGAATCCCTCACCCCAAGTGTCCAAGACAGGCTGACAGAGTCTTTAGGAACGGCTCAAACCATCAGCAAACGCTGCCCTGCTCTGCGGGCTCAGGGCAGCAGGAGCCCCCGCAGCTGGGAAGTGCACAGGGCCTTCCACAGAAGCTGGCACTGCCTCCTTGAGACATGTCCCAGCTGGTGGCCATCCTAAACCCGCAGGTGTGGCACGCACAAGGAATGTGTGGGTCAGGGCACGAATGCTGCTCTGACCCCTGGGGCCCGGGGAGCGCTGACACCAGCAGGTGAGGCAGAGTCCCTGCCCAAGCAGACCTGCCACCCCCCGAGCCCTGGCAGCGCTGGTGCCCTGTCTTCTGCCCCAGAGACCTGTGCCCCTGGGGGGCTTCTGTGCCAGAGGGAGCCAAACCCACGTGCACTGGGGGGCTGTGCTCCTGCCTGCAGGGGCTGTTGGCAGGAGCACCTGGAGCAACTGCTGGCAACACTTGGTCTCTGTCAGAAGCTCTTACTCCATGCTGAAATTATTTTCTCATTGAAGTTATTGCCTTCAGCACAAAAACACCTTAGCAGCGAAGGCACAGAAGAATCTGGCAAGTAAGAATCCTCAGTTCAGGAAAGCTTTACTTCCCATTGCTCAACTCAAGTAGTTCCAAAACATTGCAAACTTCCCAAATTAATTGGGATAGCCTGAGGAGAAGAAGCTTTGGAATTTTGCTTCCCATCTCAAAGCAGCAACTCATTTGCCTTAACCTCATCCATTGAGGGTCACTTTACAGAACATAACACTACACAAAACAAGGGCAAAACCAAGGGCCATTCTTTGGTTTGCAAATGGTTTTCTATGAAGGGATGATAATATCCTAATTATCTTAAGGAATAAAACTTCTCAAGAAATGAAAGTCCACTCAGTGTTACAAAAGTAGCCCAAACAAATGAATAGAAGGAAAAAAGGCTAATCCTCCCCCTGGTAGAGATATCGAATTGTCCAGTAAAGTACAGCTCTCCCCTCTTCTTCCTTGCAGGATTTATTCCTGGGCTCCCCAGCAAGACTGGGGGGGCGGGGGTGAACAGAAGTTTTTATACAGCAACTCAGGAGGCGGGTGTAGGAAAGTGAACCAGTGAGGATATGGAAAGGGAGGAATATAAGGTGGGGCAAATAGCTTATGAGCCTATCAGGGAAAACAGGGGAGGGGAATAATACAAAGTAAGGAGTGAGGTATTGAGGGCAGCAAGACAGACACTGAACTCTCCGGAGAAAGGGGTAGGGATAGGGAGGATTGACAGCTTGGAAGGGAGGAGCTTAGGTAAGAGCTTGGGAAAATTGGCAACAGGGACAGGGAGTGGATTAGGCAGGAGAACAGGGGGCAAACATGGATTCAAAGCAAAACACACCACAATATCTCCCTGTGTCTTTTTACAAAAGGGAGGAGAGTTCTGGGGTTCAAAACAAATTAATGAATCTATTACATAGCATATCATATACATAATCTATCATCTAACAGATTTTAGCATGTGACAAAATATTACAGCAGCAGAAAAGAATTCAAAAATTATCAGGAAAAAATGAACTACTCATGACCATAACGCATGGGGTAAGGATCTTCTTCGCATAAGAAACTTAATATAAAATGTACAAAGTTATTATATATGGAATCAGGGTCCGGAGGAGGAATTGCAGTGGAATTATCTTGAAGTAAGACTGGGCTTGAAGCATGAATCACCGAGGAATCTGTAGGTTCTGGCTTTCTGGGGTTTGAAAGTGATTTTGGAGGTCACTCCTCCTGTAGGATGTGATCAGCAAATGGAGATGTGGTCTTGCTCATTTTATTTTATGCAACTGCGGGTCGTAACTGGACAGAATGATTCCTCTCTCTATAATATATAACTTAAGAAGCAGATTATTTTAAAGTATCAAGAATATAATGAACAATTTTTTAGTCAAGAAATTTAGTTGGGAATGTGGGAAAATGGTTAAACAAAAATCAACAAAGATCATGAAGTTTAAATAAGCTCTAAAGTTATAATAATGAACTCTTTTTCCAAAGCGTACAGTGAAAACTTTAAAACAATATTGAAATCAAAAGGAACATTTGGTAGGGTATAATTAAGGAAATGGATGGGCAACTTGGGCAGTCACTCTTGAATAATTTCGTTCTTATATTAATTCAACTGCTTATTTTTATTTTCATTATGAAGATGGTAGGTTGGTTTTTTTTTACTTTGGACAGTTTTTTCTTATGTGATCTTTCTTTTTACAGGTGAAACAAATTTTTGACTTTGATGGGCAAACACTTGCCTCATGTGTCTTTTTTCTATACTTAAAACATATTTTAAATTGTTCTTTTTGGTTCCGTTTTTAATTTCTCTCAACTGTGGAAGCTTGTAGGTTAATGATCTTGAACGGTTTCCACAAAGGCTTCGAAGGGTCAAGTGCTTTGGAGAGATTCTTCCAAAAATCAAATACCAATTGAATTCATAATTGATTCAGTTCATAGGAAGAAAGATGATTACTTTGGCGACTGCCACAAGTGTTATGGGGTATTGATAAGGGGACGAACCTGGGCGCCTCCATCCTAGAGAGAGACAAAATGGAGGATTCCAGGTCTGGGTTTCCAGTTCCACCTTCCTCCGAAGGAGGTCTCTCCATAAAAGAGGGTGATCTCCCAAGAAGGAGGGTCCCCTGACGGGAGGCCCCATAGGCGATCCTCCCCCCAGAGGAGGAGCCAGAATAAGGAATGGGGGATGGTCCAACCCCACCTTCCAACAAAGGGCACTGGCCCCACACGCGATTCGTGCAGGGGCCTCTGCGGAAGGGGTGGGGCTGGCGGGAAACTTGGGGCCGGAGAAGAAGGGTCCAGGCAGGAAAGGGTGTTCCAAGCGGTGTGGCCATCACCACCTTGGAAAGGAGTGCTGAGTGCACTGCAGTTCCCTCAAGAGGTCTGAACAGTGTCCAGCGGGGTGCTTGGGGTGCTGTGGCCAACACCATCCCCAAGGGAGGATAGGGTAGGGTTTTGGGAAGTCCGAGGGACAGAGGGTACAGGGAGCTTCACAGGAGCCACAGGGGAACTTACAGGGGAGGAGTCCAACGCAGCTAAATTTCAACGAGGCGCATGGGTGTCAGGGGCTTCTTGCATAATATTAGATTCTCCCCTATTCTTGTAAACGTGCCATCATTTGATGGAAAATTTCTGCCCTCTTCTTGTCTTTTCTACTCTCTCAGACCTCATGGGATACCCCAGCCTTTGGGGGAGAGCCCAGCTTTGGGTAAGCGAGAGACTAGAAAAGCACCTCCTCATAAGTGGAGACTACCCTCAGGGGATGCCCCAACCTTTTGGGGAAGAGTGAGGATCCAAGGGAGTGATGGTGAAGATCCCCTTGGATCAGGAGAGTACCCTGTGGTCTCCGCAAGCTTGGCCACCAGCTTGTGGAGACTAAACCCACCCGCCAGGAAAATACCCTGCTTCGGCTCACTTACCCTCAGAGCTGTCCTTTGCTTTTAGTTAGTTTTAGCTAGCTGAGGCAAAGAAGTTCCCTGGACTGTGGCTTTTCCTTTTCTTCAGACCTGCTCAAACCTGCTCTGGACTGAGCACCCAGAAGAGCACTGGCAGCTCACACCTGTGGCCCACCAGGCCCGGCCTGGGCCGCAGCATTTCCAGTGCCGGAGGGACCGATAAGAGACTGAGTGAGCCGAACTGCAGCCCGGGGAGGGGACTTTCTGAGTTTATCTCTCTTTTGGAGCAGCAAGAAGTTTTATTGTTTAATATTCTTTAGGTTTTCTTGCTTAATAAAGAGTCTTTTCCATTTTCCAACTAAGGGGTGGAGTTTGTCTGTTTTAAATGGGGAAGCTTAGGAGTTTTAGGTTTCTTCAAAAAATAAAAGAAGAAAACCCCTCTTTGCCTGAGCACAGCCAGTTCTCCAAGCTCAGCAGGTCCCAGGTGACTGAGCAGAGACAGGACGGGCTTGGGCTATGTGCGGCAAGGTTGTCCACACTGCCTCAGACCTCCAGGCACAGCTTCTCTGACTAGGCCAGACATCCTCAGGAGAGTCTCTGGGCCAATATCAGTCGCTGAATGCTGCAGTCACCTCTGCTCTAAATAGAACAGTCATAAAATATACTCTTCAAAGAGGAACATGGATTTATTGGAAGCTCTTGCAAATAGTTTTCCATCAGTATTGTAGGAAACCTTCCGAATGGACTGCACTAGAGCAGAAGGAAATCAGGGCAGAGCGATGGTTTGTCAGGACTTGCTTGATCCCAATGAGCCCCGTGGTGCATTTAGAGCTGAGCCCTGGAAGCTCAGGGCCTGAGAGGAGATTGCGCCAACCGAACCAGGAGTCAAAGTCCGAGGAAAAACCCAAAGTGTCTCAAAGCATGAATGGGTCCCCTGAAGTCCATCCACACAGACCCCTCATGGACTCATTGGAGGAGAGAATTGGAGGAGCAGGTACGAATCCTACACCCAGGGAATGTGCCCCAATAGTGTTTGAACCTCAGCAAGGACAATGCACAGCAGCGACACAGAAGAGGGGATTCCTCTGCCAGTGTGCAGGAGTCAGGACTCTGGATCTGGGCTCAACACTGCAACGTTCCCGTGTTTGGACAGACGAAGGGGCTGTCCCCGGGGCGTGCGGGGCTCGCCCGTGGGGCGAGCGGGGAACGGACATGCGGACAAACAGCCTCGGTGCTTCAGTTGCAGAGGCAGCAGCGGCGGCGGCGGCAGCAGCGGCGGCAGCAGCGGCGGCAGCAGCAGCAGCATAAGCAGTTTTTCTCTTCTTTTTCTTTCTCTTCTTTCTCTCCTGCTGTCAGACACCTTCCTCTCGGTGTCCCTTACCCGCTGTTCCTCCCCTCTCCCCGCCTCCTTCTCCCCCCTGCCCGGCCGGGCCATGTCCCCGGCCCGCCCCCGGCCCCGGGCGGGGCTGCCCCGTCCCCAACTCCGCCCGCCCCGCCACGGTCTCGCCTCCGCCCGGCTCTGGCTGTGCTGTCAGTGGCGCTGCTGGGCGGGCATCAGTGCCTGGGGCTGGGGCGGCATCGCCGCCCTTTGGCTCCGCCTGGCCCTGGCCCCGGCCCCAGCTCCTCCCGGGCCCCGCGGAGGACACACGCGGCACGGCCGCTCCCGCCACCTCCGCCGCGGCTTCCCCGGCCCGAGCTCCGCTGCTCAGCAGCGCAGCCGCCGGCCCCGAGCCTCCCGAGTCCCGTTCCCGAGACCTGGGGATGGCCGGCCCGAGGCGGTTGAGGGGCGCTCGGGGGCCGCTCCTGGCCCCGGGCCGAGCGCTGACAGCCGCGTCCCGCCCGCAGGGAAGGCGCAGGAGGCGCTGCAGCAGCAGTACCGAGTGGGTTCGCTGCTGGGGCGCGGCGGCTTCGGCAGCGTCTTCGCAGCCACGCGGCTCTCGGACGGTGCCCCGGTGAGCGGCGGGGCCAGCGGCGGGTGCAGGAGGAGGAAGAAGGCAGAGTAGGGGGAAGAGAAGGAGGAGGAGAAAGGAGGGAGAGGAGGAGGAGGAGGAGGATGGAGGAGGAAAAGTAGGGGGAGGAGGGAGGAGGAGGAGGAAGAGAAGGAGGAGGAGGAAGGACATGGTGTCCACTGGCTTCCCTGTTGTGGTCCAGCTGCTGGAGTGGCTTGAGCTCCCCAACAACATCGTGATGGTGCTGGGGCGGCCACAGCAGTCTCAGGACCTCCTGCATTTCATTCGGGCACGGAGGTTCCTGTCTGAAGAGGTGGCACGGCAGCTGTTCCGCCAGGTGCTGGAGGCCGTGCGGCACTGCACCAGCCGCAGGGTCCTGCACCGTGACATCAAACCAGAGAACATCCTGGTTGACCTGGCCACTGGCCAGGCAAAATTGATTGACTTGGGCTGTGGCACCTACCTGCAAGACACAGCCTTCACTCACTTTGCAGGTGAGCCCGGGCAGGGGTGTGCTCCCGGTCCCGCCATCTCATGGCCCAACATCTCACAGGCCAAGCTGGGTGTGGCAGCGAGGATTCTCCCTTTTGCTGCCAGTCAGAGTACTGAGCCTTCCCCTGAGTTGCTTTGAGTGGGGCTGGGTAGAGAGGCATCTTCCAGCCCTGCTGGCAGCCTTTGCCCACCACTCTGCCTGGGGCTGGGGTTGGAGCAGCAGCAGCCGGCCTGACAAAAACATCCGTGGGTGGGGGTAGCAGAGGAGGGGGCGGTGGACGGTTGAAAAAAGTGTTTATTTTCTTATCTCATGGGTTTAAATAGTCTTGGGGGACTTTGCTACGTCAGGGGGGGTTGGTAGGGCCTCTAGGGTTAGTCAGGAGTTGAAAACTACTGGGTTAGGTGTGGTTACATGTTCTGGGGGTGGTAGATAATGTGTTGCAGGGTGAAGGGGGAAGGGTCTTTCTTGCCGTCACATCCCGGGATCTTCCGTTCGCCTGTCCCTATCTACTACATCGGGCCAGGACCAGTGCACCAGCCAGTTTGGTGTGCAGGCAAGAGGAAGGGCTTGGGCTGCTCCAATCACCTTGTTTGTCTTGGCTTCATAATATTTTTGGGGCGCTGCAGGCAGGGAGGATAAGGACATGTTTTTTTCCCCCAGCCCTGAGTGGGTTTTTGCTTTGCATGTCATGGTCAGGCCTTGCTGGGGCTTCTGCTGCCCTCTTCCATCACCAGTGGCTTCTTGTCCAGCCCTGAGTTTGTACACAAGTCCCAGGTGCTGGCGAGAGTGCAGCAGTCACCCCGTGTGCCACTGGGGCAGCCCCTGCACGCCCAGGGATGCTGGGGCCAGGCTCTGGAAGCAGCAGCATCCCCCTGATGAACTCCATCTGTATTCCACAGGAACACTTTCATACAGCCCCCCAGAATGGACCCACTTGGGCTGGTACTATGGAGAGGCAGCAACGATCTGGTCCCTGGGCATCCTGCTGCACCAGATGGTCTGCGGGCAGCACCCTTTCAGGAGGGGCCAGAAGATCAGCTGGGACCATCAGCTCTCGCTGCCACAGCGGCTCTCTCCAGGTGGATCCTCATTTCTGGCCATGGGGGAATACCAATGCTGGGAGACAGCAGCAGCTCGTGAGCATCTCGCTCTGGCAGCCGCTGAGGAGGTGGCACATGTCCTGCTCTCCTGCTCTCCTCCACAACAGAGAATTGATGAGAAAGTTTAGGCCCAATTCGGAGCACAAAAGCAGCATGGCCTGGGCATGGGAAGAGTGGGGCAAAGCAGACAGGAGCCTTCTCTAGCTGACCGCTGGTTTCTGGTTTCTCTGCCCAGAGTGCCAAGATCTTATCAGGGGGTGTTTATCCATGCACTTCTTGGACAGACCTTCCTTAGAAGACCTGTTCTGTGAACCTTGGATACAGGATATTCACCTGCCATAGAAGAAGGGAGAGAGCCACATGCACACTTTGCTCCAGGGTCCTGGTAAGTTACAGGTCCACACATGCCCTGGCAATCAGAAGCAAGGAAACCCAGACTTTTTTCCCTGCCTGTATCAATGCACTGGGGTCTTTGGGTGGGAACACACAGCCCTTGTGCTGGAGCTGAGCTGCTCTGCCCAGCACTGGTGGCTGCCATCCGAGCTGGTTTTGCGTGTCCTGGTTCCCTGACAGCTGGGGCCCTGGGCAGAACCCTGACAGCCTGGTCTGACCCCCAGGGAAGGAGAAGGAGCCCCTGGAGAAGCTGTACCAGGTGGGGCTGCTGCTGCTGCTGGAGACAGTGAGAATGACATCAAGGATGACAAACTCTTCCTCAAGTTGGCCACTGGCAGCTGAAGATGATGGACTTCTGGCACTGTCTTCAAAGCCAGGCTCCACAGCGAATTTGCAGATGAGTCCACAGCCGGGGAAATGCTCCCAGATTTGGGCATTGCTCAGACTGGCTGGGAACAAAAGGTTCCCCCTGTGCTGGGGCAGATGCAACTTCAGTCGGTGCCCAGCTGCTTTTTGGCAGGGCTGGGGGCACGGGTTGGGGTGGATACAAAATGGGAGTGGGCTCCTGGCCCTGCCAACAGCCCCCAGCACCCAGCATGGCCTGGGCTGAGGCTGGGGCTGGGGCTGGGGCAGCCAGCCTGACACAAACAAACCTCCATGGTGGGAGCAGAGGTGGGATTCCAGAACCTGTGTGTTATGAACAAAACAGCCTGGCTGGCACACTTGGCTTGGGCTAAGTACTGACATTGAAATGTTAATTAGCTAATTGTTCCTGGGAATCACCTACCTCCCCCACCCTCACTACCACTCGAGGACTGGGATGCAAAATAATCCAGTGGAATCATGGGAGGGGGTTTTGGGGATGAAAAACACCCCTAAATGGAAAAGAGGGGCACAGTGGAGGGGGCTGGATGGATGTGCTCATTGGGGAAAAGGGAACCCCATCCCTAGTCTGTGTTTGACCTGTCACTATAACCTACAGAGGACCAGACTGGACTGGGCTGTGGGAAGCAGGAGCAAAGCAGACACACACTTCCTGGTGCTGCCAGGAGGGAAGGAGAGGGACAGCTGCTGCTGGACTTCGGCAGCAGGCTCTGCACATCCCCCCACCCTGCGGCCACCAGTGTGCCAGGAGGAAAGGAGAGAGGACGGTCTGCTGGGACTTGAGATATGGACTGCACAGCTCTTCACCTCCAGCTACCAGCGTGCCATGGAGACTCCAGGGACAGACTCTGCAGCCTGCTCACCCTTCGGCTACGGGAGAAGCTACAACAGCGGGGGTGAGCTCCTCGTTGAGCCCCCTGCCGAGTTGACTTTTTAATAAAGAGCTGACTATTAATAAAGGCATAGACCTTGTTCATTTCAAACTGGGGGCTCGGTCCTGGGATAGCCATGCCCGAAGAGGAACCCTGGACAGCTGGACAGCTCGACCATCTGCCTCGAGGGACCCTCGGGATTTGCTGGCTACCAGACCCTAGGATCAATCGTGAGGAGCCACGCGGAGGAGCAACGCGGAGGCGGAGAAACAACGTGGAAGGACGACGGATTGGTGAGAAAAACTGGGAGGCGAGCGAGTGAGTGAATGAGTGAGACGGGGGCCAGCAGCTCGGACCCCCGAAGTTAAAGGGACCCCTAGTACCCCGTTTCCGGACTCCTGCGAAGGGGCCGGCCGGGAACGGGGGGAAGCGAGTGGAACAGAGAGACTGAGGCCTCTCCTTAGAGGTAAAGGCCCTCCCCTGGGCATGTGGAGGCTCTCTAGGGATAAAGTAAGTCCCTGGCAATCAGGGCGAGGGAGTTGTCCACAGCAGGGCAGGTGGGATGTCCCTGGCAGGAAGGGGGCATGTCCTGGCATACAGGGGCATTTCCTGGCAGATAGGGCATAGGTCCTGGCAAGAAGAGGGCGTGTCCTGGCAGGCAGGGCCAGGTCCTGGCAGGTACAGGGCATTTCCTGGCAGACAGGGGGCATGTCCTGGCAGATAGGGCATAGGTCCTGACAAGAAGGGTGCGTGTCCTGGCAGGCATGGTTATGTCCTGGCAGGCAGGGGGCATGTCCTTGTAGGCAGAGGGCATGCCCCAACAGGCAAGGAGCATGTCCTGGCAGGAAGGGGACATGTTCTGGTAGGCAGGGGGCATGTCCTAATGGGCAAAGGGCATGTCCTGGCAGGCAGGGAGCATGCCCTAGCAGGCAGGGGCATGTCCTGGGAAGAAGAGGGCATGTTCTGGCAGACAGGCAGGGGGCATGTCCTGGCAGGCAGCAGGCATGTCCTGGGAGACAGGGCATGTCCTGGCAGCCAGAGGGCATGCCCTAACAGGCAAGGGAGCATGTCCTAGCAGGCAGGGGCATGTCCTGGGAAGAAGAGGACATAGGTCCTGGCAAGGGAGGGCATGTCCTGGCAGGCAGGGGGCATGTCCTGGCAGGCAGGGGGCATGTCCTGGGAGACAGGGGGCATGTTCTAACAGGCAGGAGGCAGGTCCTGGCAGGTAGGGCATGTCCTAACAAGAGGGGGGAATGTCCTGGCAGGCAGGGGCAGGTCCTGGAAGGCAGGGTACATGTTCTGGCAGGCAGGGCCAGGTCCTGGCAGGCAGGGGGCAGGTCCTGACAGCAGGATCATGTCCTGGCAGGTAGGGCCAGGCCCTGGCAGACAGGGGGCAGGTCCTGGCAGGTAGGGCAATTGATAACGGGCAAAGGACAGGTTCTGGCAAGAAGGGGGCGTGTCCTGGCAGACAGGGGTAATGTCCTGGCAGGCAGGGAGTAGGTCCTGGAAGGCAGGGTACATGTTCTGGCAGACAGGAGGCATGTCGGGGAAGACAGAGTAAGTAAGCAAGTAAGGAAGCGAGTAGAAAGGCAAGCAGGCTAAGCCTAGTAGGAGAGTCAGGTCAGGGGACTTGGCCGGAGTTCGAGTGTAAGGCTCGGCAGGACGTTTGACCTTACCTCGGCAGGGAGACCAAGCTTCCTAAGCCTAGTAAGGAGGTTGGGCAAAAGGCCAAATAAAGAACTGGGGCGAGACCTACCTAGGGTCCAAGCCTAGAAAGTCCATCAAGAAGTCCAGAAAGAATAGGAAAACAAAAGACAATATATGGGAGTATGATTAGTGGTTATCCTAGGCAAGTGACAAGAGATAAATGCCAAGAGTGGGAGGTTAACTAGAAGAGATTAAGTTCAGTCAAGAGATTTAAAATACTAAGTTGTGGGAAGGAGCCAGATAAACTGTAGTTGCATATCTGTATATTCCATTTTAGAGGGGAGCACCATTTAAGGTAGATTTTTTTTCTTTCCTTTTGAGGCCTGGAAATGGGAATAAGTTATAGCAAAGGAGTGGATCCTTCAAAAGAGAAAGCAAAGAGAATTCTTCCTAACAGGCCCTTAGGGCAATTTTTAGACCAATGGGATTCTTGGGAAACCACAAAGGGTCTAGACAAGAGTACTGAAGTATGGCCAAAGTTAAAATTACAGGGAGAGTGGCCATAGTATAGAACCCAAGATCCGTAGATATATAATCAGCTAAACCAACACCTAGAAGCCCTAAGATTATATTTAAAGAAAGAAGAAGAAAAAGCCAAAACTGGAGCTAGACTTATGGTTGCAGTTGCTTGAGGAAGTATAAAAGCAGGCAGGTCACCAGCACTGCCGTCTAAGTCAAGTTGGAATAGACCAGGGATGTTACCAAAGAAATAGAGATCAACCAGCACCATCATATGAAACAAATAAGAACTTTAATGACTTTAAGAAACCTGAAGCTTCACAAAGCAATAGGAGGTGCTATTACTGTCGTGAGATGTGTCTTATGTTTCAGTTTAATGAAGCAATGCATAAAGAACAAAAAGTCTTAGAAGAGATTTCAAGGGGAGATGACTAGGGGTGTTGGGAGTTCAATAAGCAAAGAGATACAATCAACCATCAACAAGAGCCCTTGGTAAACTTTAAAGTAAGTCCCCACTAAGAAGATTTTGAGTTCTTAGTTAACACAAGGGTAGATAAGTCCAGGACAAGTTACCAGTAAGAGTCAACATTGGGAAGAAAGTCTGTGAGGTTTTAGGAATGAAAGGGAAGGCCAAAGTAATCTCTTAAGAAGAGACTTGCAAGTCCTATGAAGGATAAGGAGCATCCCACGAGATAAAAGGTAGTTCAAGTCATGAATTGACCCACTGGGGAATCCAAAGTTTGTGCAACCACTTTTTTTACGGGAGAATTTATATATTGGAGCGTATGACCTGGCAAAAGCAGTCACAAGAAGGTGTGCGATCTGCCTGAAAACTGACCAAAAGGTAATGAGAAAACAAGCACATGGGGGGAGAAAGCTTGCTTTAAGACCTTTCCAGAACATACAAGTAGATTTCACTGAAATGCCCCCTGTGCAGAGGTACAAGCATTTACCAGTGATCGTAGATCATTTCACTCAGTGGGTGGAGGCTTTCTCAGCCAAAAAGGAAACTGTGCAAGAAGTCGCAACAATAATCTCAGAAAAAATCATACCTCGTTACGAGCTAGTCAATAACTTTGACTCGGACCAAGGTCAACATTTTGTTGCTCAAACTTTGCATCAAGTAACAAAAGCCCTGGAGATAAAGTAGAAATTGCACACCCCATGGCATCCTCAAAGCTCGGGAAAGGTAGAAAGAATGAATAGAACTCTTAAAAAAAGTAATAACCAAATTAATTAAAGAGACAAAAATGAATTAGCTCAAGTGTTTACCTCTTGCTCTCTTGCATATCGGAACAGACCTTGGTATGACATGGGGGTTTCTCCTTATAAAATGATGTTCAGACTCCCTTTTCTAACCACCCCTTTCAGTACTGCAGATTATTTAAAAGGGGAGGCAGTAACTTAAAAATATTTAAAATCATAAGAAAATCCCTAGAAGGCCTCAGAAAGAAGGGGTATCTTCCCCAAACCTCCCCTCTGGATACCAATGCCCACAACATCAGTCCCGGGGACTGGGCGTTAATAAAATCCTGGAACACCACCACTCCACTAACCCCCAAATTTGAAGGACCTTTCCAGGTGTTACTCACCACACACACTGCGATGTGAACCCAAGAAAAAGGCTGGATCCATATCCACAGAGTAAAAGGACCAGGACCATCCCCAGACGCCAAACCAGACCCAACAGGGTCACCCACCTCCTCTTGTACATAAATGGTATTGCTAGAAGCTGATATACGGTAAGGTGGTAATAACCGCTTCTGAGTTAAAGTACTCTTGTCAAAGTTTAAGTACTTTGTAACTGTTTAATAAGAATAAGTGCCCTTTAGAGGGTCACCCAACCCACCTTCTCCTGTGCCTAGACAGGTATTAAGGAACCAAAAGACTTAAAGGTAACTTTAAAGAAGACTTGCTAAAAGCTGATATACAAAATTAAGAGAATTACCCAAAGAAGCTAACCCTCAAAAGCCAGAGACTGTAAGTTGATGTGGGCTTAAGCCCGATCAAAGAAATAGAGGCAGGATTTGTTATGAACAAAACAGCCTGGCTGGGACACTTGGCTTGGGCTAAGTACTGACATTGAACTGTTAATTAGCTAATTGTTCCTGGGAGTCACCTACCTCCCCCCACCCTCACTACCATTCTAGGACTGGGATGCAAAATAATCCAGTGGAATCATGGGAGGGGGTTTTGGGGATGAAAAACACCCCTAAATGGAAAAGATGGGCACAGTGGAGGGGGCTGGATGGGTGTGCTGGTTGGGGAAAAGGGAACCCCATCCCTAGTCTGTGTTTGACCTGTCACCATAAGCTACAGAGGACCAGACTGGACTGGGCTGTGGGAAGCAGGAGCAAAGCAGACACACACTTCCTGGTGCTGCCAGGAGGGAAGGAGAGGGACAGCTGCTGCTGGACTTCGGCAGCAGGCTCTGCACATCCCCTCACCCTGCGGCCACCAGTGTGCCAGGAGGAAAGGAGAGAGGACGGTCTGCTGGGACTTCAGATATGGACTGCACAGCTCTTCACCTCCAGCTACCAGCGTGCCACGGGGACTCCAGGGACAGACTCTGCAGCCTGCTCACCCTTTGGCGACCGGAGAAGCTACAACAGCGGGGGCGAGCTCCTTGTTGAGCCCCCTGCCGAGCTGACTTTTTAATAAAGAGCTGACTATTAATAAAGGCATAGACCCTGTTCATTTCACTTCCTATGCAAAAGAGCCCTCCTTCTTATCTACACAGAAATGGCCAAAACTGGGGTTCCACCTCCCAATTTCCCTATACCCAAGGGTTGCTTCCAGCCCAAATCTGCCAGTACCATCAAGGCTCCTGGAGCACAGGGGCTCCGTGCTTTCCCTGCTGTGGAAAAGAACTCTTCACCTTTTCTGATGCCTATTGCCAAAACTGACACTCTGCCTAAAAATTTTCCTCTGTGCAAGAGTATCTCCCAGAAAATAACCTGCCAGCTCTAGCTGGCCTTTGCCTCTGGTGGTCACCTCTCATCTGCCCCTGAAGCACTGGGGCTCTGTTCCTTCATTCCTATGGAAAAGAATTGGTCTTCATGTCCAGGGTCTATGGCCAAAATTAGAATTTGGCCTCCCAAATTCCGTATATACAAGACTTGCTCCCAGACAAAAGTAGACAGGACAGACAGGTCAGGCTGGCCCTGTCCTCTGGTGATTTTCTTAGACTCTGAGCTGAATGTTTTCATTTGAAAACACCTTGGAGAGGGCCCAGAGATCTCCCAAGGAGGGGTTCTGAGGCCTCCGGCACATGACCACTGTATAAGGGCAAAGGAGCTCTGTGCTCTGTGCTGCTGTGGTGGTTTTGCATCACAGAAGTGATGTCCTGAGAGAAGCTGCTAACAGTTTCCTCCGTGTCTGACAAAAAAACCCATCAGTAATTAGCTTTGAGAGCTGACAATCTGTTAAACCACTAAGCAAACTGCAGACGCCTCTGTGCAGACCCAAGTTGAAGATGAGAAAGCCTGGCTGGGTCTCTCTCCCCTCTGGCCCCAAAGAGGGGCCAAGGCCGGCCCAGCCCCGTCTCGGCCGTGGGGCCGGGCGGCTCCTGCCGTGGGGCCGGGCCCCTTCCCAGGGAGCCGCCAGGCCCCATCGGCTGCCGGGCAGGGCAGGGGAGGCCGCGGGGCCGAGGCCGGGCCGTGGCTGCGGGTGCTGACATCTGGCCGCTGCCGAGCCCTGCCCCGCCGCCAGCCCGGGCCCAGCCGGGATCCGCCGGGCCCCAGGAGCAGCCCCGGGCCGGGCCGGCTCGGCCGAGGCTCTGCCGCCCTTGGGCTTCGCCCGCAGCCAGCGGGCAGGGGAGGAGAAGCCATCGGCCCCGGCCGTGCTGCTGCTGGGCTCTGGCCTGGCTGCTGAGATCCTGGCCCTGCCCCAGCGCGGCCCAGCCTGACACAGCCCCAGCGCAGCCGCTGCAGAAACCTCCATGGGAAAACAGCTCCGGCCGCAAGGACCGAGCCCGGCCGGGCTCACGGAACCATCTGCAGCCCCGGGAAGATATTGACTCTGCCAGTGCTGCCATCCTCCCTCCAGTGAGAGAAAAGGACACAGAGCAGGCACACAGAGGAGCAACATGATCATACCGAGGTCACAGAAGAGGAACTTGAGCCCCAGATGGGAGGGATGAGGAGATGCCTTGATCCTGGGGCTGAAATCCTCTGGTAAAGCTATGGAGAAGGATGTCATGGATACATCAGACTCTCTTTTTCCCTATAATGCATGTAATGGGGAGATGACTTGTTTCAGCAAAGGCCTCCATGCTAAAGTAAGCAAATGTTGCAGTAGCTGTGATCCCATAAGAAGTTTGAAAAGAAAAAAAAGAGTGATGAGACCCCGTGCCCCCAGGGAGAGAAGAGGAAGACCTCTGTTCCCAGAGATGAAGATGATTTCAGACATAGATGAAGAGAACCTTTGCTCTTAAATAGCTGATCTTGAAACTAATAGCCCATAAGTTAACATGGCCCATAAACACAGCTGTGGGAAAAGCTGTGAAAAAATGAGAGGGACTTGACAATTACAGATTTTTCTGGGCAGCTGCTGTTCGTGGAAATGAAAAGCCATGAGATAACTGTTTTCTTGTGGAGAAGTCTCCATAACATTAACAAGAGGAACTTCTCCTGCTAAGTTAACTGAAGCAAGACTATTCTAGAGGTAGTGAACTGACTGAAAATTTTAGGTTTTTTCTCTTTACATTGTCAGGTTGTATGGAGAGAGGAAGTGTTCTGAAAATTTTGTCTGATTCTTATTACTCTTTCTTTTAGTTACTGTTAATAAACTTTTCTTTACACCCATTTAAAGTTTTGAGCAAACTTTTCCTTTCTCCTAATCCTACCTCAGAGAAGGAAATGAGTAAGTATATTCTAGTGAGTGCCCTGGTAATTAGCCAACGCTGAACCCACCACACTAATTGATGCATTGGCCAAGATATCTTAAAATTATGAACAAAAATCACTACAGAAACTTCCTGATTAATTGCCTCAGACAAGAGGGAAAACACGGCAGAGCCATGGTTTGTCAGGACTTGCTTGATCCTAATGAGCCCCGTGGTGCATTTGGAGCTGAGCCCTGAAACCTCAGGGCCTGAGAGGAGATTGCACAAACCTTTCCAGGACTCAAAGCCAAAAGAAAGCCCCAAAGTGGTTGGAGTCTCAAAGCATGAATGGGCCCCACTGAGGTCCATCCCCAACACAGGCTCCTCATGGACTCCTTGGACGAGAGAACTGGAGGCTGAGATGGCACAAAAACCTCTCAGAGACTCAAAATGGCACAAAGACCTCTCAGTGTGGAAAGGAAAGTCCAAAGTACCTTAAAAACCTTGAGTATCTCAAAGCATTAATGAGTCCACTGAGTGTCAGTACAAAGTTCTCTAGGGACTCATTAAAGCAGATAATTGGGGCCATGATTGCACAAACCTCTCACAGAGGCTGGATCAAAAGGGAAACACCAAGTACCTTAAATGAACTGAAGTACCTTGAAGCATTAATGAGCCCCAGTGAGTGTTGCTCCTGACAAAGCCTCTCCAGGGACTAATTAAAGTAGATAATTGGAGGCCATGATTGCACAAAGCTCTCAGATACTCCAAGGCAACAGCAAAAGCCAAAGTCCTTTGAACAACCTGCAGTCCGTGGGAGCATGAAGGAGCCCCCAGGGCCATTCCTGACCAAGGCTCCCCAGGGACTCCTTCCAGCAGATCCTTGAGGCCACTGGGATGTGGGCTAGGGGGGGATGCTGAGGGCAGGACCAGGGGGTGACAGTGCCCAGCCTGGCTGGGGCTGTGCCAGGAGGTCCCAGGGCCTCAGGACAAGGTGTCTCCTCACAGCCCTTGGTGGCACAGACCCTGCTGTGCCCCAGGGCACCAAGACTTGGCTTCTCTTTGTCCCCACCTGTCATCAATGCCTCCAGTTCTCTGCTCTGCCTGGGGCCTGGGGACACTTTCTCAGTCATGTCCCTCAGTGGGACCCATTAAAAGTCAGAGAAACTTTGGAGTTGGAGTCTGACTTGGAGTTCTGGAGAGGTTTCTGCAGCTCCCTCCAAGGGCCTGATGTTCAGGGCCCGAGCACAAAGCCCCAGAGGGTCATTAAAGTCCTTGTGCTGTGTCTGTGCTGCTGAGCTGGGCCGGGCTCCTGGCACAGAGGGTGATGCTGGTAACCAAGAAGAGCTTCAAAAGCACATTTCTCTTGCTGAGCAGCTCTTCTCCCAGCCCAGCAGGGCTGGGGCACTGCCTGCAGCCAGCCTGGGCACAGCACAGAGGCACAGAGAGCTTCAATCAGTCAGGGCTGGGAAGGGCTGAGAAGTGCCTGGGGCTGCAGGACAATGCAGCTGCAGCTCCAGCAGTGGTCTCCTAAAGCTGGAACATCCCAATGCCCACAGACCCTGTGAGTACATTCTGTGCTTATCTCTTGTGCAGAGCAGCCAGAGTGAGTGAATGTGAGCAGTGACAACAAAAACTGGGACAAAGAAGGCCCTGGACTTACTGCAACGGGTTGAGCCAAGGGCGTGTAACTGGGGAAACTGAATCTCCTATTGGATGTTCCTGTTAAATATCCTAAATAATCAACCTTAATAAATTGTTGAAATCAGGGGCTTAGTGTGCCCCATTCCCACTTGGACACCTGGAAGCTTCCAAGAAAGGTCTGGTGTTGCTATCGCGCTGGCGCGGTAGTGTGGAGAAAGGGTTTTAGAAGGGCCTTGGGATTGGGAAACTGAGGAAAAGATACATTTATGTATGCCCCATTGTTTCGGGAAAGTTTCGCTTCAGCATTTTTCTGTAAACCCCTTTTTCCTCACCCCTGAGCAGTTCCCATTAGACCCGACCCCTGGGGTGGTTCTGATGAGCCCATGCTGGACACTGTCTCTATTGTTTAGACCTTATCTCTTAATTTTGCTGTATAAAACTGTATCTGGGCAGTAGCCCAGGGAAAAGCCAGGGAATCTCAGGAAAACGGAAAGCTGGACAAGACAAACGCAGATCTGAACCAATGTGGTTAATCAAACATTCTCCATTTATTCAAGATAAGATGGTAGTTTATATAAGCTTCTACATAGTTTACAAAAACAAAGACACTCTGATTGGCAAGCTAACATTGTTTACCTTTTCCTTAAAACGGCCTACACCTTACACTATGAAACCTATACTAATTCACACCCAGACAGCCCAGTGGTCCCCATCACACCTTAAGACTATTTCTATCTGTGCCACAAGCTCTGAATTTCTCACTGCGTCAGAGGCTTGAAGGCCTCACCAGGCCCAAATCTGAGGCCTAGACTGGAGTAGCTCAAATCTCATAACTCATGTCCTCTTTCTCTCAAAAATGCTGCAACACCAGGGTCTTTTATCCCTGCAACCGTTCACGCAATACAATCTCTCTGGACTGCACACAACTGACCTCTCTTCGTCTCTTTATCTCGACTCCTTGCGGCGACCGAGGCGCACCGCCGCTCGGACCGTGCAAACCCAGCCGCTGCCTGGTGAGCCCAGTGCAGCGGGACCGCGGCAAACCCCGGTCCCCTGAGGGGACAGCGAGCCGGAGGGGTCCCGGGGGGCCGGGGAGGGACGGGGGACAGCCGCAAGTGACCCCCGGAAGCCGCAGTCTGGTTTTTACTTTACTGTTCTAACACTGTTGCAAGGGGTTTTTTCTCTTTTTATGATAGACAACAGTGGGATGAGAGAAGCAGAACAGGAATTTTAATCCCAGAATGACAGAAAATTCTGAGTTGAAAGGGACACACAGGATCATCAAAGTCATCACATTTACAGAGACTCCAGAACTGTGACTTTGGGTGGTCAGTCTCTCTGCTGGGAGCCTCCCAAAGGGCCTTCAGCCACTCCTCAGCCCTGGACAGCAGCAGCATCACCTCTGCAGGGCCCAGCAGGGCTCTCCTGAGCTGCCCTTGCCCAGCTGCACACAGAGCCTGCCCCAGCCAGGGCCCTGCACACAGGCAGGTTTCTGTAGGGCCGGGCCGAGGGCACACAGGGTGGGATGGGCTCTGTGAGCGCTGGCAGGGACAAGGCACCTCTCAGGAGGGGATGTCCAGGCCCAGAGAGATGCTCAGGGAAGCAGAGGGGGCTGAACAGAGCACTGCCGGGGCAGGAGGGCACTGTTGGTGTGTGGGAGGTGCCGGGCACAGCTGGGCACGGGAACACTGTCCTGAGTGCCCAGCTGTCTCTGCCCTCTCAGGCACAGCACCACAACATCTTCTCTTGTTTCTGCACTCCCCTGATATTGTCACTGCTACCTGGGGCTCTCAGGGTGACTCTGGAATTTGCAGCAGCTGAGTCAGGCACTGCCCTTGGCATTCCTGCTAGGCAGGGGTGTCCATGGGAATGGGGTGTACAAGCTTCCCTGGGACCTGTGGGACTATGGGCAAAGCAGTCCATGGGAAAGGGGAATGAGCTGAGCCCCTCCCTGAGATCCCCTCATGGGCACAGCCTGGGATCTCCTTGCTTTGCCCTTCCCAGCTCTGAGCTGCCCTCCTGGGTCCAGATCTGTGCCAGAGCCTCTGGGAGCTCCCTGAATGTCCCACGGGGAAGTGCAGAGCTGCCACAGCTGAGGAAATGCTGCTGGGCTGGCCAAGGGAGCCGTGAGTGTCCTTGGAACAAGGGGGTGCTGAGCCTTGCCCAGAGATCTTTGGAGAGACTGAGACATTCAGCGATCCCTCTGCTCCGGGCAGGGTCTGGTTTATCCCAGGGTGAGCTGGGAGTGTGATCGTGCTCTGATTGCAGCCAACGGTTTTCCCAGAGCAGGAACAAGGGTAGGTGCGTCCCAGCAGGACAGTCTACAGGGAATGGCTCAGGTTTGGCTCCAAGCAGCCTCTCCTGACTTGTCCCTGTCCTTTCTCCATGAACAGGTGCCCATGTGCAGCCACAGCAAATGTCCAACAGCAGCTCCATCAGCCACTTCCTCCTGCTGGCACTGGCAGACACGCGGCAGCTGCAGCTCCTGCACTTCTGCCTCTTCCTGGGCATCTCCCTGGCTGCCCTCCTGGGCAACGGCCTCATCATCAGCGCCGTAGCCTGTGGCCACCACCTGCACACGCCCATGTTCTTCTTCCTGCTCCACCTGGCCCTCAGCGACCTGGGCTCCATCTGCACCACTGTCCCCACAGCCCTGCACAATTCCCTCTGGGACACCAGGGACATCTCCTACACTGGATGTGCTGCTCAGCTCTTTTTCCTTCTGATCTTCATGTCAGCAGAGTATTTCCTCCTGACCATCATGTGCTATGACCGCTACGTGTCCATCTGCAAACCCCTGCACTACGGGACCCTCCTGGGCAGCAGAGCTTGTGCCCACATGGCAGCAGCTGCCTGGGCCAGTGCCTTTCTCAATGCTCTCATGCTCACAGCCAATACATTTTCCCTGCCTCTGTGCCATGGCAATGCCCTGGGCCAGTTCTTCTGTGAAATCCCACAGATCCTCAAACTCTCCTGCTCCAAATCCTACCTCAGGGAACACTGGGTTCTTGTGGTTACTGTCAGTTCATCGTTGTGTTGTTTTGTGTTCATTGTTTTCTCCTATGTGCAGATCTTCAGGGTCGTACTGAGGATCCCCTCTGAGCAGGGACGGCACAAAGCCTTTTCCACCTGCCTCCCTCACCTGGCCGTGGTCTCTCTGTTCCTCAGCACTGCAGTGTTTGCTCACCTGAAGTCTCCCTCCATGTCCTCCCCATCCCTGGATCTGGCCCTGTCAGTTCTGTACTCGGTGGTGCCTCCAGCCCTGAACCCCCTCATCTACAGCCTGAGGAACCAGGAGCTCAAGGCTGCAGTGTGGACACTGATGACTGGATGCTTTCAGGAACATTAAACTGCTGGCCAATTTCTGCAAATCACTTGTAATAAAAGTAATCTTTGATACTTCTTGTTCTTTTCCATTTGGAGGTTCTTTTTCTTTGTTTTACATTATAATGTTGTCCACAAGGAAATGTCATTGATTGTGCCATTTCTCATCTTTTTTCTCTCCACCTTCCCTGTGGCCCCAGACTGTGTCAATGAGGGTCTGTGCTCTTGGTGGCTTTCCAGGATCTAAAGGATCTCCCAGCAGAGTTTTCTGCAGAGATGCCCTTTTGTTGCCTTCTCTGGAGCTGCAGCAGCAATGTCTGTGTGCAGAGCTGGGGGCAGATCAGTGCTGGCACAGCAGCTCTGGCCCTGCTGGCCACACCATTCCTGATCCAGGCCAGGAGCCATTGGCCTTCTTGGCCACCTGGGCACACGGCTGGCTCATGTCCAGCCTGCTGTCCATCAGTCCCTGCAGGTCCCTTTCTGCCTGGCTCATGTCCAGCCCCTCTGTCCCCAGCCTGTGGTGCTGCAGGGGTTGTTGTGGCCAAAGTGCAGGACCCGGCACTTGGACTTGTTAAACCTCACCTTGTTGGATTTGGGCCCTGGATCCAGCCTGTCCAGGGCCCTCTGCAGAGCCCTCCTACTCTCCAGCAGATCAACACTCACATCCACCTTGGTGTCATCTGCAAAGATGTCCTTTGTTCCAAGGGGCCCTCAGTGTCACAATGTCCCTTTGGTTACACCAGGCCCTGCACTGTCACATTGGGCTCCTTGGTTCCATGGGGCCCCAAAATGTGACAATGGACTCCTTGGTTCCATGGGGCCCCAAAATGTGACAATGGACTCCTTGGTTCCACAGGGCTTCACAGTGTCACAATGTTCTCGTTGGTGCTGCAGTTTCACAGTGGCCCCTCGGTTCCATGAGGCCCCAGGATGTCACAAAGGCCCCATGGTCACATGAGGTCCCACACTGTCACAATGCTCTCTGTGGCTCCACAAGTCCCCTCAGTGTCACAATGGACTCCTTGTTTCCACGAGCCCACACAGTGTCACAGTGGCCTTCCAGATTCCTGGAGGCCCCAGAGTGTCACAGTGGCCCCTTGGTTACACAAGGTCCTGCAGTGTCACAATGTCCCCTTGGTTCCATGAGGCCTGGCAGTGTCAGAACGGCCCCTTGGTTCACTGGGCCCTGGACTCTCCCAGTGCTCTCCTTGGTTTCGCAGTGTCACAATGGTGAAACCCCTCGGTCACACGAGGCCCCGCAGTGTCACAATGGCCTCTGTGGTTCCACCAGGACCCAGTGTCACGGGGACTCCCTGGTTCCATTTGGCCCCAGAGCACCCAATGGAGCCCTGGTTCTATGGGGCTGCACAGTGTCACCATGGTCCTCTTAGTTCCACGAGGCCCTGCAGGGTCACAATGGCCCCAGAGTGTCCCAATCATCACAGAATGACAGAATCAAATAGGCTGGAAAAGACCTTTGGGATCATCAAGTCCAACCAGTGCCCTAATACCGCCTTGTCACCCAGACATGCCACTGAGTGCCACTGGAGAGGGACAGTGACTCTGCCACCTCCCCCCTGGCCTGCCCATTCCAGTGCCCACTCACCCTTTCTGTAAAGAACTTCTTCCTCTTGTCCAGCCTAAACCTCCCCTGGTGCAGCTGAAGGCTGTGTCTCCTTGTCCTGCCCTCCAGCAGATCCACACTCACACCCAGCTTGGTGTCACCTGCAAATTTGGGGATGGTGGGCTCGATCCCCTCACCCAGATCATCGGTGAAGATGTTAAACAGGACTGGGCCCAACACAGATCCCTGGGGACAGCACCAGGGACTGGACACCAGCTGGGTGCAGCACCATCCCCACCCCTCTCTGGGCCCAGCCTCCAGCCAGCTCTTCCATCTCCCAGCCAGGAGGGAACCTGCCCAAGCCGTGGGCTGCAGCTTTTCCAGGGAATGCTGTCAGAGACAGTGTCCAAGGCTTTGCTGAAGTCCAGATGGACACATCCACAGCCTTTCCCACATCCTTAGGTGATGGATAAAAGGAGATCAGGGTGCTCAGGCAGGACCTGCCCCACTAAATCCACGCTGGCTGGCTCTGACCCCTCGGCCATCCTGTGGGTGCCCTGTGGTGGCACTCAAGGTGATCTGTTCCATAACCTTGCCGGGCACCGAGGTCAGGCTGACAGGCCTGGAGTTCCCCAGATCCTCCTTCCAGCCCTTCTTGGGGATGGGCTCACACTGGCACCTCCAGTGCTCTGGGACCTCCCTGGTGAGCCAGGACTGATGGTAAATGGTGGGGAACAGCTTGGGGAGCTCATCCACCAGCTCCCTCATCCCCCTAGGATGGATCCCATCCACCTTTGAGCATCTGAGTGGCTCAGCAGGTCACCAGCTGCTTTCTCCTGGATTACAGGGGGCTGTTCTGCTCCCTGTGCCCACCTACCAGCTCAGGAGAACTCTTGTCCCGAGGACAACCTGTCCATATGTTGAAAATCGAGACAAACAAGATGTTAAGTAGCTCAGCCTTTTCCTTATCTTTAGTTACTATGTTCTGCACTGTTTCCAATAAAGAGTAGAGGTTAGCCTCCCTCCTTTTCCTATAAATTTTTTTTATAAAAACATTATTTAGTCATTTTACAGAAGCTGCCTGGTTAAGTTCTAATTAAGCTTTCATCTCTCTCCTTTTCTTTCTGCATAACCTAACAACATCCTTAAACACTTCCTGCATCGCCAGTCCTTTTTTCCCGAGTTCCCACAAAAGCTCCATGGGCAGCCAGGCCAGTCATTTTCCTCACCAGCTCATCCTTTGCCCCACTGGGACAGGCTGCTCCTTCCCCCTTAAGATTACTTTCTAGAAATGTGTCAATCCTCCCTGGACCCCTTTGTTTTTAAGGACTGTTTCCCTTAAAAAAAATCAGGACATGATTCGAGACTCCCTAAATCAGCATCCTAAACAGGCCAAAGTCTGCCCTTCCTATTTCCAGTGTGGAAGTTTTGTTGCTGCCACTCCTTCTTTCACAGATCATTGAAAACTTGATTATTTCATGGTCACCGTGCCCCAGGCAGCCTCCGACCCCCACATCTGCCACCAGCCCTTCTCTGTTTGTGAGCAGCAGGAGACAGAGCTTTCCTTGGGACTGGAGTGTTACCAAAAATTCGGTGAAACAGAAAACTCCTTAACACCAGTGCAGCATTAAGAAGCAGCATTCTTTATTCAGCCGGATGCACAGGGGATCGCTCCTCCCAAAGCTGAGCATGCTGAGTGCAGGAAAGTTTCTGTTCATATTCTGTATTTGGCACATATATTCACTGATTGTGCTGGACTAAACACACATCTGATAATCATTTCCCCAGAATCATTAACATATTTCTCCTCCCCTTTTGCATGCCTTCTTCTGTCCTGGGGGTCTCTCTGGTGGTCCCTGGTGGTCGTGGACCCCAATATTCCAGTGGGCACTGTGTGGTTTCCATAGGCCTGGGGTTTTGGAGAACAAGCTCCAGGTGTCAGCTCAGCTGGTGGAGACAATTTATCATCTGGTAACATGAGGTGACAGAGCGGGCTGTGACATCACAGAGTGGGTTATGTGAGGTCATCAAGCAGTGATGGCATCCTAGACTGTCCCTGTAACATGAGAGCTGGCTGTGACATCAATGGGCAGACTATGACATCAGAGACCAGCTGTGTGACACTAGAGAATGGGCTGTGACATCTCAGAGCAGGCTGTGACATCACAGAATTGTCTGTGACATCAGAGACCAGCTGTGTGACACTACAGAATGGGCTGTGACATCTCAGAGCAGGCTGTGACATCACAGAATTGTCTGTGACATCAGAGACCAGCTGTGTGACATTACAGAATGGGCTGTGACATCTCAGAGCAGGCTGTGACATCACAGAATTGTCTGTGACATCAGAGACCAGCTGTGTGACATTACAGAATGGACTGTGACATCACAGAGGGGCTGTGTGACATCCTAGCAGGGCTCTGTGAGGTCACTGGGTTGGTCACTCCGCCCCACCTCCCCCTCACAGTTTCTCCCAACAAGTCCAATGCTGTTCATGCCCAGCAGGGTCCCTGTCCCCCGGCATCCCCCTGATCCACCTGGAGCCACAGCCTCCACCAAAGGATGTTCCACAGGATCCACCCCAAAACCTGACATGGGAACAAGAGGCCAGGGCTGTGTGACCAGGACATCAAGGACATGGATTATCCAGGTCCCTGTGGCCTGGGCTGGGTTCCCAGGGCAGAAAAGATGTCTGGCAGCTGGAGCAGGGTTAGGGAAGGGCCTCCAAGGTGGGGCTGGAGCCCTTGAGCTGTGAGCAGAGGCTGAGGGAGCTGGGCTTGTCCAGCCCGGAGCAGGGAAGGCTGAGGGGCTCCTCATCACAGCCTGGCAGTGCCAGCGAGGAGGGGATGGAGAACACAGAGCCAGGCTCTTCACCAGGGGCCTGGTGGGAGAGAAAAGCTAATGGGTGGAAAGGGAAAGAGGGGAGATCAGCCAGGCCAGGAGGAGATGAAATGAGTCAGGCTGGTTTCAGCATTTCCTCAACACCAAAAGCAGCCTGACCTCCCTTCTCCATCCACTACTTAGAGCTTTGAAAATCAGGAATTGTTTGAGCTCTTTTGCCCCCATTCCAGGATGAGCATCCTGATACAAGAACTTAATTGTGCCTATATCTATCACAGAACCACGTTTGTCTGAAATTCATTCTAACATGGAAATCACTTGTGGATGCTGGACTCATCAGTGCTGCTGGGATGCTGCACATAGCTCAGGGAGGAGTGTGATTGTTATTAAATTGTTTCCTGTTCAACTCCGGTCTGTTGGCCACGAAGAGAAACTTTCTGAGTCTCACCAGTTCCTGACCCCCAAAGGACACAAACCTGATGAGTTGTGGTTCCCACTCCAGTGGTGGCACTTGGAGCTCCCTCCATCCCCAGAGCAGAGCTCATTTGTCCCAGAAAGTCCCTGGCAATGCAGGGATGAAGGAAACAGGACAGGCTGTGGGGATCAGGGGCAGGGCACAGCCAGGGATTTGGGGTGGCTGTGATCCCAGGGCAGGACCCGGCCCTTGGCCTTGGTGAACCTCATCCCATTGTCCTGGGCCCATGGCTCCAGCCTGTCCAGATCCCTCTGCAGAGCTTCCTGCCCTCCAGCACAGCCACACTCCCACCCAGCCTGGGCTCACCTGGAACTGCCTGAGGGTGCCCTCGATGGCCTCGTCCAGACCAGCAATAAAGAGATTTCACTGACCTGGCCCCAGTGCTGAGCCCTGGGGACACCCCTGGGTGTGACTCCATTCCTCAGCTGCTCTGAGTGCCAGCGCTGGGATGAGGGAAATGGTGGGGATGTGTTTCAGGAATGCAAAGGGCCCAGGCCTGAGCCCCAGCCCCTGGCAAGGCAGATCCTGTCCCTCCCTCATTGCTCAGGGCTCTTCCCGGGATGGGCACTGGCATGTGGGGATGGGCAATGCCAAGGGCAGGACCATGGGGTGGCAACATGGGATACCAGTGGAGACAGATTACAGGAGAATTACATCTTGGATTTACAACCAGTGGGGAAAAGACAGGGGAGGGGAGAAGCCTCGGGGACAAACCAACTATAAGAACATGGGTGACTGACAGGGAACCTTCCAGAACCAAATGGGGGTGGCTGCGATGACAGACAGGGAGGTTGGCAGCACAACCTGGATTGACACATCTATTTAAGGGTAAGAGGGGAGGAACAGGGAGATTGGCACTCTGAGGGACAGCTGAGTGGCGGGAAAGCTCAGGAGTGAACAACCTGGGAGAAACCATTGTGAGGGGAAGGAATGGGGGGCACAAGGAACAATACCAACCGAAACTTGCTAGCATTAAACTCCTAACTCATGTACTAAAACACAGTGAAATCCTATAAAAGCACACAGCAGCAGCCGTTTCTGTGCCTGCTGGGAGGAATGCAGAGGCAGCTGCTGCTGCAGGCACCAGCTCTGGCCAGGCCCCTCTGTGCCCTGCCCAGGGCTGCTGTGCTGGCCTGGGGAGACAGGCTGGCACTGAGCGGACAGAGGCAGCCTGTGCTGGGCATCTCCTGCAGCCAGCACCAGGAGTTTGGCACTGCCTCCCACAGCACACTCCTGGAAAAGCTGCAGCCCACGGCTGGGACAGGAGCAGTCTTTGCTGGCTCCAGATCTGGCTGGACGGACGGGCCCAGAGAGTGGTGGTGAGTGGTGCTGCATCCAGCTGGGGACAGGCACCAGTGGGGTCCCTCAGGGCTCTGTGCTGGGCCGGCTCTGTTCCATGTTTTTATTGACCACATGGAGGAGGGGATTGAGTCCTTCATTAGGAAATCTGCAGCTGACACTAAGCTGGGAGCGTGTGTCCATCTGTTGGAAGGTAGGAGGGCTCTGCAGGGAGACCTGGAGCGGTTGGAGGGATGGGCAGAGCCCAGTAAGTTGAAGTTTAACAAGTCCAAGTGCCAAGTCCTGCATTTTGGCCACAATACGCCCCTGCAATGTTATAGGCTGGGGACGGTGTGCTGGTCCGTGCCCAGGCAGAGAGGGATCTGGGGCTCCTGGCCAACAGCGGCTGAACATGAGCCAGCAATGTGCCCTGGTGGCCAAGGAGGCCAATGGCTCCTGGCCTGTGTCAGGAACAGGGTGGCCAGCAGGAGCAGGGAGGTCATTCTCCCCTTGTACTTGGCACTGGTGAGGCTGCACCTCGAGTGCTGTGTCCAGTTCTGGCCCCTCCGTGTGGGAAGGACATGGAGACGCTTGAGGGTGTCCAGAGAAGGGCAACAAGGCTGGTGAGGGGCTGGGAACACGAGTCCTGTGAGGAATGACTGAGGGAGCTGGGGTTGTTTAGCCTGGAGAAAAGGAGACTCAGAGGTGACCTTATCACCCTTTGCAATTTCCTGAAAGGTGGCTGTAGTCAGCTGGGGGTCGGTCTCTTTTTCCAGGCAACAACTGACAGAACCAGAAGACACAGTCTTCAGCAGCACCAAGGGAAATACAGGTTGAATAGTAGGAAAAAGTTTTTTACAGAAAGGCTGATAAAGTATTGGATTGGTTTGCCCGGGGAGGTGGTAGAGTCACCTTCCCTGGATGTGTTTAAAAAAAGATTGGATGTGGCACTCGGTGCTATGCTGTAGTTGAGCTGGTGTTAGGGCATGGGTTAGACTCGATGATCTTGAAGGTCTCTTCCAACCCAGTAATTCTGTGATTCTGTGACTCGATGATCCCAATGGGTCCCTCCCAGCTCAGCCCCTTCTGCAATTCTCACCCTTTGGCTCAGCCTTTGTGTCCCCTCGAGGCGCTGGCAGAGCTGTTGGGGACAGGGCAGGAGCGGTGAGAGCCCCAGCGTTCCCTGTCTGTGACACCCCAGCGGTGACAGCCCCAGCGTTCCCTGTCTGTGACACCCCCGCGGTGACAGCCCCAGTGTTCCCTGTCTGTGACACCCCCGCGGTGACAGCCCCAGCGTTCCCTGTCTGTGACACCCCAGCGGTGACAGCCCCAGCGTTCCCTGTCTGTGACACCCCAGCAGTGACAGCCCCAGCGTTCCCTGTCTGTGACACCCCAGCGGTGACAGCCCCAGTGTTCCCTGTCTGTGACACCCCAGAGGTGACAGCCCCAGTGTTCCCTGTCTGTGACACCCCAGCGGTGACAGCCCCAGTGTTCCCCTGTCTGTGACACCCCAGAGGTGACAGCCCCAGTGTTCCCTGTCTGTGACACCTCAGCAGTGACAGCCCCAGCGTTCCCCTGTCTGTGACACCCCAGCAGTGACAGCCCCAGCGTTCCCCTGTCTGTGACACCCCAGCAGTGACAGCCCCAGCGTTCCGTTTCTGTGACACTCCAGCAGTGACAGACAAGTGTCAGACACAGTTACAGAGCTCTGCCCAGAGGTGACAGGGGAAATTGATTAAAAAACCAAAAAAAACCCCGCAAACAAAACCATATTAAAATTAAAAAAAACCACCTCCCAATAAATCTCCCAACAAGCAAACAAACAAACAAACAAAAAACACCAAAAAACCCCAAACAAATCAAAACAAAAGGAACGAAAAACCAAACAAACAAAATATCAAAACAACAGAAAGAGAACTCCCAACCAGCAGAGTTGTTCCATCCTTCACTTTTAACATCGGCACTCACGCAAGACCTGGGGCTGCAAGAAATGAGGATTAATTGGGCACATTTGCAGGAAAAGCAGGTTTAGGACAGGCTCCCAGCAGAACTGTTCTCAGCTGAG
The DNA here is from genome assembly GCF_048771995.1 of Taeniopygia guttata. Classification (NCBI taxonomy): domain Eukaryota; kingdom Metazoa; phylum Chordata; class Aves; order Passeriformes; family Estrildidae; genus Taeniopygia; species Taeniopygia guttata. The sequence goes on from NC_133041.1 coordinate 853,390, forward strand.
CCAAAAAGGCCCCTTTGGCAGCTGCAGGGCCATTGGCAATGCAGAGCCTCAGGCCAGAGGGAAGAAAAGGGCTCTGAGTTCCCCTTCTCTGACACTGAACCCTGTTCCCAGGCTGCTTCACACACAGGATTCTTCTGGAGGACAGCGCACAGCTGAGAGTGGGCTCTGGCTGCTCCATGTCGCGTGTCCTAAAGCTGCCTGGGAGAAGAAATTTGGGGTCAGCTCTGCTGGCAAAATCCCTCCTGGCACAGGGCACAGCGCCGGGAAGGGCTTTGCGTGCCGAGGCTTTGCTGCAGCCAAGGAAAGCTCCTGGCTCAGGGTCACCTTTGCTGCTCAGCCAGAGCCCCGAGTGCCCCAGCAGCAGCAGCAGCAGCAGCAGGAGGGAATGGCAGCATTGCCTTGGGCTGGCCCAGGAGGGGAAGATTTCCCCAGGAGAGAGGCTCATCTTCCAGTTTTGGCATTCAGTCCGCTGCAGATGCCTCAGTTCTGGCTGCCCAGCAGCTGGACATGCAAGCCCAGGAGCTCTGTTCCTGGCCAGCCCCAGCAGGTGACAGCAAGGACAGGGCCCTGGCAGCTCCAGGACATTTGCAGGGAGCGGCTTCAGAAGCGCTGGGGTCTGGGACTGGGTGCAGAAAACGCCCTGGGGGCCTGTGCAGCGAGGCAAAAGGAACAAAGTTTCAGTTGTGGCCTGGCTAGGGAGCACCAAAATGGATTCCTTTCCATTGCCGGGTGTTCCCTGAGCCCCAGAGGAGAGCCTAGGGGGACAAGGAAAGGAGAGCGGGGCTGTGCAGGAGCGGGAGCAGCGAGAGAGCCCCGGCTGCAGGTGCGGGGCGGGCAGGGCTGGGAGGGGGCACAGCCCGGGGGTCCCGCAGAGCCTCCCTGCTCCAGAGCCGCAGCTGCGGCAATGGGACAGCTGCCGGGATCTGTGTGCCAGGGACGAGCCGCAGGCGGGGGTGCCGAGGGCTGGGCTGGAGCAGCTTTTTGTCCCGGTGCGGGGCCATTGCCGCGGGGTTGGGGTCCCTGGGAAGGCGCAGGAGCACAGCGGGGCAGGGTTGGTTTGTGGATTTGTGGTTGCGATGTTTTGTTGGCGGCCCCGGGCGGGCTGTGCGAGCCGGGAGCGGCCGGCCGGGCCCGCAGCCGGCGCTGGGGCCGGGAGCCCCCGGGCAGAGCTCTGTGCTCGGGGCCGAGCCCCGGGCGGCCGCTCAGAGGCAGCCCCGGCTGCGGGGGTCCCCGAGGGTCCCCGGGCAGGGGGCGGCGGGGGCTGCCGGAGCTCTGTGCCCGGGGCTGGGCGCGGCTGCCCAGGGAGCGGAGGGTGCAGGGTCCCCCCGTGCTGGGGCTGGCTCTGCCCGGCCCAGGGGCTGCGCTGTCAGCCCGGAGCCGCGTGGGGATCGCTCGCTACCGGCAGGGCTGGCAGGGAAACCGGCCATGGGGGGAGCACAGACGGGCAATACGAGAGCTGGGCTGTTCCAGAAGCCTGGAGGTGTTGGGAGCATGGACAGGGGGCACCCATGGATACCCCGGGACCCTGAAACAGGGACCCCGGACAGTGCTGACCCCTGGGACGCCTGTGATGCCAAAGTGGTGAGCCCAGAGAAGGGGAACCTGTGGCATTGCCAGGAGCCCCAGCAGCCCAGAGAGGGGGAGCACCAATGCAAACTTGACCCGCAGCAACCCAGACAGGGTGAGGGTCTCCAGGAGCCCAAAGTGGAGAGGCCAGAAAGGGGAAACTCAGAGTTTGGGTTTTGCTGAATCTTGGTTTTTAATATATTTTGGGGGTCTAAATCTTGATGTTTTCGAGGCTTTAATGGTTACCAGATGACCGGTGACTTTTAGAGATGGACTTGGGCAGTAGGACTCCCCTGACCCAATGTGCCCATACATTGTTTTCCCCAATCCAGGACTTCTTATTCCCAAAGCTTGGCTGGGTGGAGAGGGAGGCTACAAGAAAGAGGAAGATTCCCCGGGTCACCCAGGCAGGTGAGGAGGTAGTCAGTGCCCCTTTCCCCCTCTCTCCTGCTCCATCTCCCAGCCCAGCACGGCCCCCGGCTGCAGGACAACCCCCTGATGACACCGTCCTCCTTCCCCTTCCCTCTGGCCCGAAGGCAAATCCCATCCTCTCCTTGTCCGTCCTTCCCAGACAAGGAGCTGAGGATGGAGAGCAGGGAGGACAAATCCCCACAGCAGAACCTCATGGAAGAGACCATTTTGAGCAACTCCAGGGCACAGGAATCCAACGGGGAGGAAAAGCCCTGGAGATCCCACAGGAGGAGGGGCTGCAAACCCAGCCCAGGGTGCTCTGAGGGGAAAAGACCCACCCTGTGCCAGGAAGGTGGACAGAGCTCCAACCAGAGCTCAGAGCTGGAAGTCCATGAGCAGGTTCACCATGGGGAGAAGCCCTACAAGTGCTTGGAGTGTGGGAAGAGCTTCAGGCAGAGCAACAACCTGATCTGCCACCAGATGATCCACACCGGGGAATGGCCCTACGAGTGTGGGGAGTGTGGGAAGGGCTTCAGCTGCAGCTCCAAACTTGTCATCCACCAGCGCATCCACACTGAGGAGAGGCCCTACCAGTGTCCCCAGTGTCAGAAGAGGTTTCACACCAGCTCCAGTCTCCTCCTGCACGAGCGGATCCACACTGAGGAGAGGCCCTTCCGCTGCCCTGACTGCGGGAAGGGTTTCAACCGCAACTTCAGCCTCGCCACCCACCGGCGCATCCACACTGGGGAGAGGCCCTACAAGTGTCCCCAGTGTGGGAAGAGCTTTACCCGGAGCTCTGCCTTGACCAGACACCAACGGAGGCACCAGTGAGGGAAGCCCTGCGAGTGCCCCAACTGCCGGAGGAGCTTTGTGCACCACTCCAGCTTCATCCCCCATTGAAGAACTCACATTGGGAAGAGCCCTGGTGATCCCTGTTCCCTGTGATCCATGCTGGGAAGACACCTATACCTTCTCCTGCCCTTGCCAATGACCTGATGTGGGATTGAAGAACATGAGGGTCTGGCCATGGCCCTGTCATTACATTCACAACTATCTTAGGTCATTGCCAGGGGCAGGAAATGGACCCTCTCTCTCTCTCTCTCCCCCTTAGGAGAAGGGTGTCCTTTCCTGGCAGGAGGAAATACATGTCCGGGAAGGGACAGTCACTGATGTTGAAATTTTTCCTGTAAATAGTTTTTCTTATCCCTTCTGTTGTCAGCATTGTTTCTGTTCCTGTTTGTTCTTTATCTCGTTGCTGTTCCCAGTAAATTGTTCTTATCCCAGCCCAGGATCTTTGCCTTTTGTGCTTTCCATGGGAGGCAGGAGGGCAGCGAGCGGCAGCGCGGTTTTAGCGGGAGCAGGAAATTGGGGAATCCCATTCCTGAAGCCCGGCCCATGGAAACCGAGCATCGCAGCTGGTGCCAGCCCTGGTGGCCATGGCAGCAGCCTTGGGAGCGGGTCCCTGGCTGGGGCTGAGGGAACCTCTTCACTCTGGTGCCCAGGGACAGGAGTGCAGGGAGCGGCTGCAGCTGAGTCGGGGCAGGCTGAGGTTGGATCTCGGGGAAAGGTTTTTGCCCAGAGGCTGCTGGGGCACTGCCCAGGCTCCCCAGGGAAGGGTCACAGCTCCAGGGCTCTGAGCTCCAGCAGCGTTTGGACAGCGCTGCCAGGCCCAGGCTGGCAGTGTTGGGGTGTCCTGTGCAGGGCCAGCAGTTGGACTCGAGGATCCCGATGGGTCCCTCCCAGCTCAGCCAATTCTGTGCTTCTGGGATCCCATGACCCTGGGAATGGGATGCCAGAGGTTGCCATGGCAACTGTCTGGGTTTGGGAAGACAGGTGTCTGCTGAGGAAGGCAGGAGCCTCCGCTGAACTGGAAACTGTAAACCCCCTCCCTCCGAATTGTTGTAAATTTGAAATGATGCGGGGTTTTCAGGCAAAGGTATGGAAGCAGGAATAACAGCTCTTTATTAGGGGAAAAAATAAAAAGAGAAAATAAACAATGCAGTAATGCAAAACAACACTGGCAGAGTCAGAATATGACCTGACACCCTTTTGGTCAGGGCATTGGTCGCAGTCTAATTGGAATGGTGGCTGCAGTCCTCCTGCAGTGTCAGCTGTGCTTCTGTTGGAGCAGTGATCCTGTAGAAGGGTGTAGTCTTCCTCTGAAGAGGCAGTGGAAAACCCCAGCTGTTCCTCTGGGAATCCAGTGAAAAGGCTGTTCTGGTGTTCTTCCAGAAACCCGAGATTATATCCAGGTAGAAATGCTTGGCTCCTCCCTCTGGGCAGGTTAATGGGGTGGCTGCAAATGTTTGGGATTTATGTGAGAATTTGATGGGGTGGGTGCAAAAATTTGGGGTTTCTGTGATTGGCTTTGAAATTCTGGGGGTTTTGTGATTGACTGTGAAAATTTGGGGGGTTTGTGATTGGCTGCAGAACTGCATGTGGAGTTAAACCCCTTTCATGTCCAGGTGCCCATGGACAACACTGAGAATCTACCTCCAAAATTCCGAATATCCAAGGGCTCTTCCGAGCCAGAAGCTGCCATGAGGGACAGCTCTGGCTGTCCTCTCCTACAATGGCCACCTCTGATCTTTTTCCCAAACTCTTAGATTTGGTGCTTTTCTTTCATGAGGAAAAATCCGCCCTTCTCCACAAGGTGTCCACAGCCAAAAATGGGATTTGGCCTCCAAAATCCCAAATATCCAAGGGTCTCCGTGCTGTCCTTCTGTCACAATCCGCTTATAGTGGGGTGTCATGATGGTTCGTTAGCCGATCCCAAAGTGCAAAAGACAAACAGCAGGGGACTATCAGTTTAATCACAACAGATGCCCCTTTATTAAGGGCCAAAACCAATAAATGCGATAGTGTGGTCATAAAAGAAATAAAAAGGAGAGAGAGAGAGAGAGAGAAAGGGGGGATGGGAATAGCTACCAACACAGGTGAGGTCCTCACTGGTCTGGACCATGGGGATCCGTCTTGTTGTACTGGGGAGAGTCTCCAAAATCCTGCCTAACCCAGGGGTCCAGTTATAGTCCACAGAGGGAAAAGGGGGGAACATGCAGAACAATGAGAGTCTATTGAAATTGCTATGGGGGGAACAGGTGTATCTACAGAAAATCATCCAGGCTGAACAAACACAGTGATGAATAAGTCCATTGAAGTTACTGGAGAAGGACAGGTCATGTCATTTCCCCCCACCACCACTCTCTGTGGTAGGGGTCTCAGTCTCAGTCCTTGGGGAGAGGGTTCTTGATCTCTGTCTGTCACGGTGGTAACGAGGCAGATGAGGGTCTGCAGTGAGAGACCACCAGAGTCACCCCAACAGTTCATTCAGCTTAAAGGTGGAGAGTGAAGCAGGAATTGCAGAGGGCCGCTCTGTGCTGGGTCCACGCTGGGTCTTCGCCAAGTCCTTGCCAACTCCTTGCCAAGTTCTTGCCGGGCCTCGTTGGGAACAGAACGTAACGGTGCAGCGGCTGCACCTGCACTGTTGCCTTCTCCAAGCCGGAACTGCAGTGGGGGAAGGGAGTTCCTTCTCATGGCAATTGGCAGGCAAATGAGTGAGGGTCTTCAGATTGCCTCTTACAGTCTGGGAGCAAGTCTTGGATATACGGAATTTGGGAGGCCAAATTCTAATTTTGGCCATGGACCCTGGACATGAAGACCAATTCTTTTCCATAGGAATGAAGGAACAGAGCCCCAGTGCTTCAGGGGCAGATGAGAGGTGACCACCAGAGGCAAAGGCCAGCTAGAGCTGGCAGGTTATTTTCTGGGAGATACTCTTGCACACAGGAAAATTTTTAGGCAGAGTGTCAGTTTTGGCAATAGGCATCAGAAAAGGTGGAGAGTTCTTTTCCACAGCAAGGAAAGCACGGAGCCCCTGTGCTCCAGGAGCCTTGATGGTACTGGCAGATTTGGGCTGGAAGCAACCCTTGGGTATAGGGAAATCGGGAGGTGGAACCCCAGTTTTGGCCATTTCTGTGTAGATAAGAAGGAGGGCTCTTTTGCATAGGAAGGAAAACACAGAGCCTCAGTGTTTCAAACGCAGATGAGAGGCAGCCCCCAAGGGGCCAAGGGCAGCCAGACCTGTCTCTCCTGGCTGATTTCACTTGGGAGCAATCCTCGGATGTATGGAGTTTTGGAGGTGGAATCCCAGTTTTGGCGATGACAGGATGAATGATTTTTTCCTATAGGAAAGAGAAGAGTAAAGTCCAAGTGTTCTGGATGAGAGGTGATCACCCTTAGGCCAAGCCAGCCAGACCTGTCTCTCCTGGCACCTTTCATCTAGGGGCTGTCCTTGGACATAGGGCATTTTGGAGGTGGAATCTCAGTTTTGGCTGTGGGTGCCTGGACAGGAAGATGAATTCTTTTCATTAGGAAGGAAAGCACAGAGCCCCAGTGTTTCACAGGCAGATGAGTGCCAGCCCTCAGGAAGCCAAGGCCAGCCAGACTTGTCTCCCCTGGCAGCTTTTGTCTGGGAGCTATCCTTAGATATAGAGAATTTTGGAGGCAGATCCCCAATTTTGGCCATGGGTGCCTGGTTGAGATGGATGTTTTTTTCTCATAAGAAAGAAAAGCACATGATCCCATGTTTGAAAGGCAGATTTGAGGTGGCCCCTGGGTGGCCAAGGAAGCCAGACCTGTCTGTCCTGGCAGATTTCATCTGGAAACAATCCTTGCAATATAAGGACATTTGGAGAAGAAATCCCGGGTTTGGCCCTGGGCCCCTGGAGGAGAAGGACAGTTCTCTCTCATAGGAAGGAAACCCCAGAGCTCCAGTGCTTCAGGGGCAGATGAGAAGCGGCCCTCGACATGCCAAGGTCAGCCAGACCTGTCAGGTGGTCCCCAGGAGGCCCAGCCAGCCAGACCTGTCCATGTTCCCTTGGTTTCGTGGGACCCCACAGTGTCGCAATGGTCTCCTTGGTTCCATGAGGCTCCATAGTGTCACCGTGATGTCCTTGGACCCACATTGTCACAACTGACCCACAGTTCCATGAGGTTCTGTAGTGCCACTGCAGCAGTCAGAGGCCCTGCAAGGCCTCCCTGGCGGTCACTCACCTAAGATAAGAAATGCCTAAGTCACGGTGACTGGAGCAAAGAAGCCCCTCTTCCACATTCAGACCCTTCTTATCTCTCTGTAAGGCTGTAGCTCCTCAAACCTGGCAATTGGACAATTTCTGACACCCCAGTACCCTATAAAAACACCCATTTCTGCCCAGTTTGGCAGAAGAACTGTCACTGCATCCCTTCAGAGGAGCTGGCAATAAAGGACATCACTGTGGAACCACATACAGCCTTCTCCTCTCTCTGTCCCTGTGTGTCTGCCAGAGGCACTTGTGAGCACAGAGCGAAATCACTGAGAGCTGAACTCACAGAGCTGAAATCACTCCAGAGGTGCTCGCTAAGTTGCCTGTGGCTGGGAGCTGAGCCGAGGGACCCAGACAGGCTGAGCCTGACAGCGCAGCGCTATCCGGACACCCACGGCAGCGGCAGCCCGGGGGTCAGATGGACCCCTGGGACCCCAGGCTGCATTATGTGGCCACCCGAAGGAGCACTGGCATCCTGGCACCCCTGAGAGCAGCCTTCCTCGTGAATTGTCACTGCCTCAGCCGGCTATGACCCCTTGAAGCTAACTTTAGAAGAAGTTTTCTGACGAGGCGTCCGAGGAACCTGCACATCGCCATCTGGGACGAGGTCCTCAGCAGCTGGACGGCAGAGCACCTAAGCAGCAGTTCCTTGTCCCACATTCGGCTGAAGAAGTGTAAGTTTAAACCAGCCTTTTTGCACGCTTTTATTTTGGGTCTCTTTTTGTTTGTTTTTTTTTTTTTTTCCTTTTTACTGCTGGGGGGGGGGGGGATGGGGGGGAAGGGAACTATACTGAAATGGGACCAAAATCTAGTAATCTAGTAAATTAAAATGATCCCAGAACGAGAGAGACTTATATTTACAAATCCTACAAATCCTTTCTGCTAACAGCTTTTCTTTCTCTAAAGGCAATCTTTCAAAAACTAACTTGAAAAAATTTATAACATGGATTCTTGCCCTGTTTCCAGACACTAACACACACATGATCGATTCAGATTATTTTTGGGACACAGTAGGGACAAGAATATACAGTTTCCAAACTAATGAAAACTTTTCTGTAACTAAGTTTCTACCTCTATTTCACTCAATTACTAAAGCAGTCGAAAAGACAAATCTCTGCAGCTTCCTTCTGCTGAGGAAATTCCACCTTTATCTTTCTCAACAGACACTGTCCCTTCAAATGCTAATTTGCCAGATAACATTGCTCTCTCAGTCCCTGGGACGGGGAACACAGACATTGTACCACCCCACCCACCCGCGGGGTCCGTGGAGCCCACCCATCCCTCGCTCCCCCTCGGACGCGGCGAGCGCGGATTCCGCTCCGCGGTCCCGCAACACGCGGCGCGCTGCGCGCCCCGTGCCCCGCTCAGTGTTGGGCTGTACCTGTGTCGGTTTCCATCGGGAACGCCCTGCCCCACCCCAAAACCTCCGCGCAGCCCCCGTGACTCCCCCAGCCCTGCAGCCGTGCCTCCCAGCCCCGCTGCGGCTCTCCCCAGCCCGCTCCCATCCCTGCCTGCCTGCCCGCCGCAGCCCCGCCGTGATGGCAGCAGCTCCCCCAGCCCCGCCGCCTCCTCTGCCCCGCTCCTCCCTTGCCCTCATCCCCAAGCGCTGCACCCACCCACCCACCCTCAGCGCCCCCCGAGCGGCACCTCCGAGACCCCCACGGGGGCACCCCACTTCCCCACGCACCTCAGCCCTGCGCAGGCTGTGCCACAGTGGCGCTGCCATTGCCGCTCCGCTGCTGCCTCCCTCTAGCCAAGCCCAGCCAGCTGCCCCCTCACACTCTGTCCAGCCCCCCACACCCCTGCAAACCCTCGCTCCAACACGCCCAACAAAGCGTGGTGCACCTCCTGCTCGCTCTCACTCCTCCTCTGAGCACAGTGAGTCCGACTCTGACACAGAGGACATTGATCCATGGGCTCTAATCAAAATGGAAGCGACTCGGGCAGGGGATTGGGAACTAGCTCAGAGAATTTCTGCCTTCCCAGCAGTTTATATAAAGGGGAAAAGAGGTGGGGTCACCACTAAAACAACGTGGGAACCTAACACAAATAAAGAACTGGTACAACTACGAAATATAGCCAAAGAACATGGGAGAAGTTCACATATTTTTAGAAATTTTCTGGAAGCTCTCTTTTCAGCACATATTTTGATACCTTACGATGTTAAAAACATTGCCCACTGCCTTCTTTCCCCGGCAGAATATATGCTATGGGAAAGACATTGGAAAAGACAATTAAAAACATTATCAGGCACCTATGCTCAAGATGGAAATAGGCCAGATTTTACAGTCCAGCAGCTGGCTGGAGAAGGGCATTTACAGAAACCCTGTGACCAAGCTAACACCTCACCTCAGGAGCACTACAAGACTTGGCTATTGCAGCAAAACCTCCCTGCTCCTCACCCCAGATGACTCTACCCCTACCCAACACTTCTCTAGTATTAAACAAGAAGTAGATGAAAGCTTTATCAAGTTTATAGACAGAACTAAAGATGCTCTGGAAAAACAGATAGAGAGCACAAAGGCAAGAAAAGAACTGTTGTGCCAGCTTGCCTTATCAAATGCAAATGAACAATGTAAAACAATTCTGAGGGCCCTACCCTTGGACACAGAACCCACCATAGAGCAAATGGTGGAAAGCTGTACACGTCATCTGTCCTCTGAAAACACAGTGGCCCAAGCAGTAGCTAAGGGTATTGCAGAAGGAGTTTCTGGTGCAGTTGCAGCAATAACTTCCAAAGACCAGGCCTGCTGCTATCACTGTGGGGAATTTGGACATTTTATAAAGGACTGTCCAGACAGGTCACCTACCCAAAACCTCCGTAACATCTACCAAGGACCCCAGAACCAGCAGCGCTACCAGCAGCGTTTGGGAAACTTCCAGCAGAGCGCAGCCAGGCCCCGCGCAAAGACAACAAACCAAAAGCCACCCAGATCCAGCCATGCATCATCCCAGGAGATCCCAGGCCACATGGATCCAACCCACGGAGCGATACAGATGGGAACACAGCGCCAGTTGGTAACTGCTCTGTCTATTGACTTTAATAATAAGGATGTTTATCGTGTTCCCACAGGCAAGCATGGGCTTCTTTTGACATTTTAATTATAGGTGTCCATAGCCCAGAGGAAATCTTTGTTGTTCTCAAGGTACAAACAGTGCACCCAGGACAAGAAATCTCGGTCCAGCTGTGCTGTACGGACTCACCATTTTTCCTTTCACGAGGAATTCTGATCGCACAAACCTTTCTGCCCCCAAAGAATCACAGGGAACAGCTTCCTCTCAACCCTACAGCAATGTGGGCACAAGTTGTGGGACCAAGTGCGATCTATCCTACAGATGAGGGAAGATCCACCTCCCAGGGATGCTGGACACTGGTGTGGACGTGACCATCATTGCTCGCACAGAATGCCTGGCACACTGGGAACTACAACCAGTAGCAGGAATGATTTCAGGGATTGGTGGAGCCACAGTGTCCATGCAAAGCAAGCACAACATCCTCGTCAAAGGGCCTGAAGGCAGGCTGGCAACCATCTGCCCATTTGTGGTAAGAGCCCCCATCACCCTTTGGGGCAGGGATGTTCTATCCCAATGGGGAGTTTTCCTATGTATTCCCAGTCAGGATTTCTGACTGGGGCCACTGAGGAGCACACACTACCAGATACCCCTTGGCTCACGTGGAAACGCCAAGACCCAGACTGGGTTGAATACTGGCCCCTCTCTAAAGTAAAACTGCATGCACTACAAGCCCTTGTGGAAGAACAGCTCGCCAAAGGTCACATCGTCGAGACCACCAGCCCTTGGAACTCTCCAGTCTTCTTATTGCAAAAACCTGGAATGGACAGGTGGAGGCTCCTCCACAACCTTCACAAAATCAATGAGATCATCGAGGACATGGGCCCCCTCCAGCCTGGCCTGCCTTCACCATCGATGCTGCCTCAAGACTGGACACTTGCCATCATAGATATTGAGTGTTTCTTTAGCATTCCGCTGCACCCCCAGGACGCTCCACGGTTTGCTTTCTCTGTTCCCTCTCTTAACAGAGAGGCTCCACTCAAAAGATACCATTGGTTGTATCTTCCCCAGGGATTGAAAGTCTCGCCTACTATATGCCAGTGGTACGTTGCTCACATTCTGTCTCCTGTTCAGAACCTATTTCCAGATGCAATCATCCACCACTACATGGATGATATCCTGGTCTGTACATCAGGAAAAAACTTACTTAGATAAAGCAGTTAAAAAGACAATTGAAACCATAGAAAAGTCAGGATTCGAGATCCATGAGGACAAAATACCCATCGGCTTATCTCGGATTCCAGATCCAGGAAAGGACCAGCAGCTCGCCATCAGAGATGACCCAAAAACCCTGAGAGACTTACACAGTCTGTGCAGATCCATCAGCTGGGTACATCCCCTCCTAGGAATTACAGCAGAGGACCTCGCTCCCCTGTTCACCCTTCTCCATGGCAACAAAGGCCTAGACTCTCCACGCCTGCTCACAACAGAAGCCCGAGACACCATCACCAAGGTCCAAGAAGCCCTGTCTGCACGCCAAGCCCATCGCTTCGAGCTCAAGCTGCCTTTCCAGTTCATTATTTTGGGAAAAGCACCCCGGTTCTACGGACTGATTATCCAATGGGATCTTCAACTCCGAGACCCTCTATTGATACTGGAATGGATCTTTACAAACAACAAACTTTCAAAGACAATTACCACCTTCCAAGAAATCATGGGACATTTAGGAAAATAAGCCAGAACTTGCCTCCGCTCCCTTGCTGAGTGTGAATTCACATGCATATACTTGCACCTGACAACTGGAGACCTGGAGCATTTGCTCCAGACCAATGAAAACCTCCAATTTGTCCTAGACAGCTATACAGGCCAAATTTCCATCCGTATCCCAAAACATGAACTTTTTAATGCAGTCTTTAATCTGACCCCAAAATTAGTCCAAAGTAAAACACCTCTCAAAGCTCTAACAATTTTTACAGATGGCTCAGGGCCATCCCACAAGTCGGTAATGACTTGGAAGAACCCTAAGACCCAAAATGGGAAATCTGTCATCCAAATAGTGGAGGGGTCTCCACAGATTGCGTAGTTAGCAGCTCTTGTCAGAGCCTGTGAGAAATTCAAAGACAAACCCTTTAATCTGGTCAGAGATTTGGCGTATGTCGCAGGTATAGCTATGAAAGCAGAACACGCTCTTCTCAAAGAGGTTTCCAATCCAAAGTTACACAAATTTATTTTGTCATTAACATGCTCAATCTCTCACAGAAAGCAACCTTACCATACAATGCATGTGAGGTCACACACCGATCTGCCAGGTTTCATCACAGAAGGGAACAGGAAAGCGGATGCATTGGCCCTGGCAATAGAAACTGCCAACGTCCCTGACATCTTTGCCCAGGCAAAGTTGTCACATGCATTTTACCATCAAAATGTACCTGCCCTCACCAAAATGTTCAAGCTTTCAAAAGATCAAGCAAAAGCTTGGTAGGGATTCCATTCTTGGCAGATGACTGGCCTGTCTATAATTCAGAGCTGTTCCGCACCACAGGTGAGAGACCCAACCTGGCAGATACTTGGGACAAGTGGACAAAAATGTTGCCCAATGCTCAAGAGGAACCCCAAGAACTGGACCTGTTGGGGTCCTCCAAGGCAACATACTGTGTCAAATTTTACTTTAGACGTCCAAAGAACAATTGGCCAGAAATTGACCAGACAAAAAACACATACAGAAAAGACAGATCACCCATTTACAAAGCCTATAACTATCCGGACTGGTGCAATTACACCTCTCGGGTGATCTCTGTAGCCTCTCTCCACCCCAAAGTATTACCCAAGGGAACGTTTCTCATCTGTGGTGACCGAGTATGGGCTGGGATCCCCTCCTGTCTTCAGGGAGGTCCCTGTAGCCTTGGAAAACTTTCTACCCTCACTCCAAATATTACCTTGTTACATAATTGGAAAAAAGAAAGTGAATTAAAATACCACAAAAGATTCTACACAGAATTTGATGAAAATTGAGATCCAAAATTATATGATTGGAACTAACCAAAAAAGATTGCAGTCTCCCTGTTCCTACCCTGGGTAGCTGCAGCTAAAGCCCTTGGTGAAATAAATCACTTAGGGTGTTGGCTCAGTAAGCAAGCCAATGCTACCTCTGTCACCCTAAGCGATCTTTTAAAGGAAGAAGAAACCATGAGACATGCATCACTTCAAAATCGAGCAGTGATTGACTTCCTACTGCTAGCCCACGGACATGGCTGCCAAGACTTTGAAGGGATGCATTACTTCAATCTCTCTTCATGCTTGGAATCCATCTGCGCACACATCCAGAGACTGAAGGAACTTGTGAAGGACTTAAAGTAGAAAGCAACCCAGACTGGGTCAATGACCTTTTCGGTCAGAGGGGATTAATGGGATGGGGTACATCTTTGGATAAGGGAATTTTGTGGATTTTCATTGTAATTGTCATTGTGTTAGCTATGTTCTCATGCCTTGTCCCCTGTTTCAAAAGAACTATAGGGCACGCCTTTTTCCTAAATACAGAAATTGGAGTTGTAGCAGTCAGAGGCCCTGCAAGGCCTCCCTGGCAGTCACCTAAGATAAGAAATGCCTAAGTCACAGTGACTGGAGCAAAGAAGCCCCTCTTCCACATTCAGACCCTTCTTATCTCTCTGTAAGGCTGTAGCTCCTCAAACCTGGCAATTGGACAATTTCCAACACCCCAGTACCCTATAAAAACACCCATTTCTGCCTAGTTTGGCAGAAGAGCTGTCCCTGCATCCCTTCAGAGGAGCTGGCAATAAAGGACATCACTGTGGAACCGCACACAGCCTTCTCCTCTCTCTGTCCCTGTGTGTCTGCCAGAGGCACTTGTGAGCACAGAGTGAAATCACTGAGAGCTGAACTCACAGAGCTGAAATCACTCCAGAGGTGCTCGCTAAGTTGCCTGTGGCTGGGAGCTGAGCCGAGGGACCCAGACAGGCTGAGCCTGACAGCGCAGCGCTATCGGGACACCCACGGCAGCGGCAGCCCGGGGGTCAGATGGACCCCTGGGACCCCAGGCAGCATTAACCAGGAGTGACTGGGATCACAGAGGAACCATAAAGGAAGTTACTGGAATAATACTGGGACTATGTGGGAGTGACTAGAACCATACTGGGAGTGACTGGAATCATATTGGGTGACTTGGAGTGACTGGGACCTTGCTGGGGGCAAATGGTACCGTAATGGGAGTAACTGGGTTCATACTGGGATCATACTGGAAAGGACTGGAACCATACTGGGAGTGCCTGGAACTATTATAGGGGTGAATGGGAGCATCTGGGAACATGCTGGGATCATGCTGGGATCACACTGGGAGTGACTGGGATGGTACTGGGATCACACTGAGTGTAACTGGAAGTGACTGGGACTATACTGGAGGTGACTGGGAGCCACAGGGCCCATGCTGGGAGTGGCCTGGGGGGAGCTGGGGGAACTGGGGGAACTGGCCCAGCTGGGGCTCAAGGCTTTTCTCCCCCAGGGCTGCCCCAGGTCCTGCTGCCACCCCCAGCCCCACAGAGCAGAGGGACAGGGGAGAGCTGAGGGACAGACGACAGGGACAGGGCACAGCCAGGGAACACGGCCTGGCCGAGGGACACTGAGCCCCAGCACTTTGGGCTGTTGCCCTTGGGCTCCCAGCACAGGCCCAGGGGCAGAATCCCCTCCAGAAACTGCTGTTTGCTCTCAGCTCTGCTCTGGAACATTCCCCAGGAGCCCCTGCAGTGGCTGCAGCCCAGCCGGGTGCCCGGGGCCACCAAAGCCGCTCTGGCAGTGCCCGCCTGCACACAGCTGGAAACCCCCTGCACTGTGTGGAGACCTGGAAACGAGGAGAGAACGGACCCATGGAGTCGTGTCTCAGCCCCAGGGAGCCCCTTGGAGCTCCCTGGATTCCCATCCCAGCCCCACAGATCCCCCCCATCCCCAGAGATCCCATCCCAGCCCCTCAGAGTCCTCCATTCCCACAGATCCCAGCCCAGCCCCCGGCTCTCCCCACTGCCCCTGCTCTGGTTGTACCGGCCCAATCTCCAGGTCACTGTCGGCCACGGGCCGGTTCCCGTCCTTGAGCTGGGTCTGGCTGTCCCAAAATCCCGGCTCTGGCTGTCCCAATATCCCAGCTCTGGCTGTCCCAATATCCCAGCTCTGGCTATCCCAATATTCCAGCTCTGGCTATCCCAATATCCCAGCTCTGGCTGTCCCAATATCCCAGCTCTGACTGTCCCAATATCCTGGCTCTGCCTATCCCAATATCCCTGCTTCTGCCTATCACATTATCCCAGCTCTGGCTGTCCCAATATCCCGGCTCTGGCTGTCCCAATATCCCAGCTCTGGCTAATGCAATATCCCAGCTCTGGCTATCCCAATATCCCAGCTCTGGCTATCCCAATATCCCAGCTCTGGCTGTCCCAATATCCCAGCTCTGGCTATCCCAATATCCCAGCTCTGGCTGTCCCAATATCCCAGCTCTGGCTAATGCAATATCCCAGCTCTGGCTATCCCAATATCCCAGCTCTGGCTTTCCCAATATCCCAGCTCTGGCTATCCCAATATCCCAGCTCTGGCTGTCCCAATATCCCAGCTCTGGCTGTCCCAGTATCCCAGCTCTGGCTGTCCCAATATCCCGGCTCTGGCTGTCCCAATATCTCAGCTCTGGCTGTCCCAATATCTCAGCTCTGGCTGTCCCAATATCCCAGCTCTGGCTATCCCAATATCCCAGCTCTGGCTATTGCAATATCCAGGCTCTGGCTATCCCAATATCCCAGCTCTGGCTGTCCCAATATCCAGGCTCTGGCTATCCCAATATCCCGGCTCTACCTATCCCAATATCCCACCTCTGGCTATCCCAATATCCCAGCTCTGGCTATTGCAATATCCTGGCTCTGGCTATCCCAATATCCCAGCTCTGGCTGTCCCAATATCCAGGCTCTGGCTATCCCAATATCCCAGTTCTGGCTATCCCAATATCCCAGCTCTGGCTATCCCAATATCCCAGCTCAGCTCCCGCCCCCATCCCCGGTGTCTGTGCCTCCATCCAGCCCCGCTCGCTGCCGCAGCGCTCGCAGAGGGTCCCGTCCACGTCCCCCACAATCCAGGACTGGAGGACCCCCGGGCCGGGCTCCGACAGCGCCACTTCCAGGAACTGCAGGGAGTGGAGAACTGGGGGGACACGGAGATTTGGGGGAGCTGAGGGGGCTGAAAGTGAGAATTTGGGGATCCAGGGGGGTCCACAGGCCGAGGAAAGGGGAGACATGAAGAGCAGGCAGAGCTGGGAAGGAGGTTCATGGGCTCAGAGCCAAGAAAAGGGGGTGCAGGGACTGGGACAGCTGGGATGGGGGGAATCCTGTGCCCGGGAAAGGGGGTGCCAGGGCTCTTGAGTGTGAGGAAAGGAGGGGCTGGGGGCTGGGAAAGGCAGGAATGGGGATCCAAGGTGTTCCAGGTGTCCCAGGTTCAGGCACACAGCAAGTGTGGAGGCTGGGAGCCGTGGAATGGCCAGGAAAAGGGGAGCAGGGGGTCCTGATGTCCGGAAATGGGGGATTCAGGGGGGTTCCTGTGCAGGATAAGGGTGATGTAGTCAATCTGCCAGGCCTCCCCTCACTTGTACTTGGACCACCGCCCACCATACCAGAGGGGCTTCAGCCGCTTGGCCTGTTTGATGGTAGCACAGGTCTCAGTCATGGATCACCTGAGAAACACTGTCCATGGTTAGATCCACCCCTCAGTCTCATGCCCCCTTATAGGTGGCATCTCTACCCTGATGGCCTGAGGCATCATGGGCCCATGGTGCTAGGAACAACCCCCACTTGTGTTCCAAATCAAGGTCTACCTTTGATACCCCTATCTTTGCAGCCTGATCTACTTGCTGATTGTTTTGCTGCTCTTCATTAGCTCTACTTCTGGGTACATGGGCATCTACGTGGCAAACCTTCACAGGTAACTTCTCTACCCGGGTACTCATATCTTTCCACTCTTCAGCAGCCCAAATTGGTTTTCCTCTACGCTGCCAGTTAGCCTCTTTCCACCTCTCTAGCCACCCCCACAGAGCACTGGCTACCATCCATGAATCACTGTAGAGGTAGAGTGCTGGCCACTTCTCCCTTTCTGCAATGTCTAGGGCCAGTTGAACGGCTTTGAGTTCAGCAAGCTGGCTTGATCAACCTTCTATTTCAGTGGCCTCTGCAACCCATCGTGTGGGACTCCATACAGCTGCTTTCCACTTCTGATTCATCCCTACGATGTGACAAGAACCGTCAGTGAATAGAGCCTAACATGTTTCCTCTGCTGGCAGTTGGTTATATGGTGGAGCTTCTTCAGCCCGTGTCACTGGTTCTTCTTCTTCATCTGTGACACCAAAACTTTCACCTTCGGGCCAATTTGTAATTACTTCCAAAATCCCAGGGCAATTCAGTTTACCAATATGGGTGCGTTGTGTGACGAGAGCAATCCACTTGCTCCATGTAGCTCTGGTTGCATGGTGGGTGGAGGGAACCTTTGCTTTGAACATCCAGCCCAGTACTGGTAGTCGGGGTGCCAGGAGGAGTTGTGCTTCTGTACCAATCACCTCTGAGGTGGCCTGGACTCCCTCGTAGCTGGTCAAGATTTCCTTCTCTGCTGGGGTGTAGTTGGCTTCAGACCCTCTGTAGCTCTGACTCCAAAATCCCAGTGGTTGGCCTCGAGTCTCATCAAGCACATTCTGCCAAAGGCTTCAGGACAGACCATGGTGCCTGGCTGCAGAGTAGAGCACGTTCTTCACATCTGGTCCTGTCCTGACTGGGCCAAGAGCTACTGCATGAGCAATTTCCTGCTTTATCTGGGTGAAAGCTTTCTGCTGTACAGGCCCCAGTGGAAATCGTTTTTCTTGTGGGTGACCAGGTAGAGAGGGCTCACAATCTGGCTGTACTTGGCAATGTGCATTCTCCAAAACCCTGTAGCATCTCGGAAAGCTTCTGTTTCCATCTTGCTGGTCAGTGGAGACATCACATTGATCTTGTTGATGACTGTTGGGGTGTGTTTTTAGTTCCCCCCTATTCTGGTTTCTTCCTCTCCCCCTCTTTATGTTACACGGTCAGTCCCTCCTTCTCCTCCTTCCCCTTTCGCCTGTCAGTCTTCCCTTGCCCCATAACCTTCCACTGAGTCATTCCCCATACCCCACCCCAGGGCTTGTCTGTCACCCTGAGGCCTCTCCCTTCTATCCAGAACCTTCCAGCCAGGGCCTCAGGTGACAGGCTGATCCCTGGGGACCCCTCCTTCCCTCTCACCTTATTGGATCCCTCCCTTGATTGTCATTCCCTTCACCACTCCCCGGTTTTTCCCCGTTGGCCCACGGTTGTTCCCTCCCCATGTCGCCACCCCCTGTTATAATCCCTTGCTGGCTGTAACCCTCTGCCTTTTGGGGCATACCCTATTCATGCTAAGGTGGGTCTCGTCGACCACCAATAAACTTGGAGTTGTGGTACCCCCTTAAGGACAACTCCCGCGTCTTTGTCCTCATCGCAGAGGGTCCCTCTCAGGTCTGGTGCAGCAGGACTCACAGGTCACACCCCTCGCCCGCGGTGGCCATAGGGGGTGGCCTTCGTTGTCCAGTGTGCCTAACATCGGGCTAGCTGCTGACCACCGGAGGCACCGCGACAGATGACCTCAGTGGGAATCTGACCCCGTCCATCTTGCAACTTTACTCCCAGGAATTGGATCTCTTGGGCAGGTCCCTTTGACTTTGCTCTTCTTGATGGCAAAGCTGGCTTCCAGAAGAATCTGAATGATCCTCTTTCCTTTCTCAAATACTTCCATTGCCGTGTTCCCCCACACAATGATGCCATCGATGTACTGCAGGTGCTCCGAAGCGTCACCCTTTTCCAGTGCAGCCTGGACCAGTCCATGGCAGATGGTGGGGCTGTGCTTCCACCCTGGGGCAGTCGGTTCCAGGTGTACTGCACGCCCCTCCAGGTAAAAGCAAACTGAAGCCTGCCTTTTGCTGCCAGAGGAATGGAGAAAAACACATTGGCAATGTCAATAGTGGCGTACCACTTTGCTGCCTTGGACTCCAGCTCATGCTGGAGTTCCAGCATGTCCAGCACAGCAGCGCTCAGCAGTGGAGTCACTTCATTCAAGTCCACAGTCAATGTCCATTGTCTGTCAGACAAGTGGGGCTCGCACAGGCCAAGTGTGGCTGTTGAAGGGTGAGTGGGCCTTACTGACCACCCCTTGGCTCTCCAGCTCACGGATCATTCTGTGGATGGGGATCACAGCACCTTGATTTGTCTGATACTGCCGGTCGTGCACTGTCGAAGTGGCAATTGGTACTTGTTGCTCTTCCACCTTAAGGAGTCCTACTGGAGATGGATTTTCTGATATTCCAGGCAAGGTGTTCAATTGCTTAATGTCCTCTGCCTCTACAGCAGCTATGCCAAAAGCCCACCTGAGTCCCTTTGGATCTCTGTAACAGCCGTTCTGGAGGAAGTCTATGCCCAGAATACACGGGGCCTCTGGGCCGGTCACAATGGATGTTTCTGCCGCTCCTTCCCAGTCAGGCTCACCTCGGCTCCCACCAGGGCCAATTGCTGTGATCCCCCCGTCACCCCAGCAATGGAAACAGGTTCTGCCCCCACATGTCCTGATGGCATTAGGGTACACTGCACACCAGTATCAGCTAAGGCTTCATAGTTCTGTGGCTCTGATGTGCCAGGCCATCGGATCCACACCATCCAGAAGATCCGGTTTCCCCGTTCCTCTCCCTGGCTAGAGGCAGAGCCCCTCTAACCCTGGTTATTATTCCTTTCCTGGGCATACATGGTAGAGGTACCTTCAAGGGGATCTGACAGATCATGCCCGGGAGCTTGGTCATGTGAGGCTGAGGCTACCTTCACTTTACTGGAATTCCCTTGGTTAGTGTTTCCCTCCTTGAGTGGATGTGACCACGCTGCCAGGACAGAAGTGGGTTTCCCATCCCACCTTCCTATGTCTTCCCCATGGTCACACAGAAAGAATCACAGGCCAGCCCGTGGGCTGTACCCTCTCTCTCTAGCTGGAGGATGTTGGGCTCTAACTTCGGGGCCTGTGACTCGCATGGGTGCTGCACTGATCTTCCTCACTGTCCTGGTTCAGGGCAAATTTGGGAAAGAACGTCCAAAGGGGTTCCTCTAGGAAACAGATTCAATCAGCCCCTCCCCCCAACTGATTCAGGAAAAAATACCCCTTTGGTGGAAAATGGAAAAAACTCTTGATTAAGCAAGAAAACCTAAAGAATATTAAACAATAAAACTTCTTGCTGCTCCAAAAGAGAGATAAACTCAGAAAGTCCCCTCCCCGGGCTGCAGTTCCGCTCACTCAGTCTCTTATCGGTCCCTCCGGCACTGGAAATGCTGCGGCTCAGGCCGGGCCTGGTGGGCCACAGGTGTGAGCTGCCAGTGCTCTTCTGGGTGCTCAGTCCAGAGCAGGTTTGAGCAGGTCTGAAGAAAAGAAAAAGCCACAGTCCAGGGAACTTCTTTGCCTCAGCTAGCTAAAACTAACTAAAAGCAAAGGACAGCTCTGAGGGTAAGTGAGCCAAAGCAGGGTATTTTCCTGGCGGGTGGGTTTAGTCTCCACAAGCTGGTGGCCAAGCTTGCGGAGACCACAGGGTACCCTCCTGATCCAAGGGGATCTTCACCATCACTCCCTTGGATCCTCACTCTTCCCCAAAAGGTTGGGGCATCCCCTGAGGGTAGTCTCCACTTATCAGGAGGTGCTTTTCTAATCTCTCGCTTACCCAAAGCTGGGCTCTCCCCCAAAGGCTGGGGTATCCCATGAGGTCTGAGAGAGTAGAAAAGACAGGAATTGGGCAGAAATTTTCCATCAAACAATGGCACATTTATAAGAATAGGGGAGAATCTAATATTATGCAAGAAGCCCCTGACACCCATGCACCTCGTTGAAATTTAGCTGCGTTGGGCTCCTCCCCTGTAAGTTCCCCTGTGGCTTCTGTGAAGCTCCCTGTACCCTCTGTCCCTCGGTCTTCCCAAAACCCTACCCTATCCTCCCTTGGGGATGCTGTTGGCCACAGCACCCCAAGCACCCCGCTGGACACTGTTCAGACCTCTTGAGGGAACTGCAGTGCACTCGGCACTCCTTTCCAAGGTGGTGATGGCCACACCGCTTGGAACACCCTTTCCTGCCTGGACCCTTCTTCTCCGGCCCCAAGTTTCCCGCCAGCCCCACCCCTTCCGCAGAGGCCCCTGCACAAATCGCGTGTGGGGCCAGTGCCCTTTGTTGGAAGGTGGGGTTGGACCATCCCCCATTCCTTATTCCGGCTCCTCCTCTGGGGGGAGGATCGCCTATGGGGCCTCCCGTCAGGGGACCCTCCTTCTTGGGAGATCACCCTCTTTTATGGAGAGACCTCCTTCGGAGGAAGGTGGAACTGGAAACCCAGACCTGGAATCCTCCATTTTGTCTCTCCCTAGGATGGCGGCGCCCAGGTTCATCCCCTTACCGACACCCCATAACACTTGTGGCAGTCGCCAAAGTAATCATATTTCTTCTTATCAACTGAATCAATTATGAATTCAATTTGCATTTAATTTTTGGAAGAACCTCCCCAAAGCCCTTGACCCTTCAAAGCCTTTGTGGAAACTGTTCAAGATCATTAACCTTCAAGCTTCCACCGTTGAGATAAATGAAAAAAGGAACCAAAAAGAACAATTTGAAATATGTTCTAAGTATAGAAAAAAGAGACATGAGGCAAGTGTTTGCCCATCAAAGCCAAAAATTTGTTTCACCTGTAAAAAGAAAATCACATAAGAAAAAACTGTCCAAAGTAAAAAAAAACAACCTACCATCTTCATAATGAAAATAAAAATAAACAGTTGAATTAATATAAGAACAAAATTATTCAAGAGTGACTGCCCAAGTTGCCCATCCATTTCCTTAATTATGCCCTACCAAATGTTCCTTTTAATTTCAATATTGTTTTAAAGTTTTCACAGTACGCTTTGGAAAAAGAGTTCATAATTTACCTTTAGACCTTCTTTAAACTTCATGATCTTTGTTGATTTTTGTTTAACCATTTTCCCACATTCCCAACTAAATTTCTTGACTAAAAAATTGTTAATTATATTCTTGATACTTTAAAATAATCTGCTTAAGAAGTTATATATTATAGAGAGAGGAATCATTCTGTCCAATTAATACCCGCAGTTGCATAAAATAAAATGAGCAAGACCACATCTCCATTTGCTGATCACATCCTACAGGAGGAGTGACCTCCAAAATCACTTTCAAACCCCAGAAAGCCAGAACCTGCAGATTCCTCAGTGATTCATGCTTCAAGCCCAGTCTCACTTCAAGATAATTCCACTGCAATTCCTACTCCCAACCCTGATTCCATATATAATAACTTTGTACATTTTATATTAAGTTTCTTACGCGAAGAAGATCCTTACCCCATGCCTTATGGTCATGAATAGTTCATTTTTTCCTGATAATTTTTGAATTCTTTTCTGTTGCTGTAATAATTTGTCATATGGTAAAATCTGTTATATGATAGATTATGTATATGATATGTTATATAATAGATTCATTAATTTGTTTTGAACCCCAGAACTCTCCTCCCTTTTGTAAAAAGAAACAGGGAGATATTGTGGTATGTTTTGCTTTGAATCCATGTTTGCCCCTTGTTCTCCCCACTAATGCACTCCCTTTCCCAGTTGCCAATTTTCCCAAGCTCTTCTCTAACCTCCTCCCTTCCAAGCTGTCAATCCTCCCTATCCCTACCCCTTTCTCCAGAGAGTTTGGTGTCTGTCTTGCTGCCCTCGATACCCCACTCCTTACTTTGTATTATTCCCCTCCCCTGTTTTCCCTGATAGGCTCATAAGCTATTTGCCCCACCTTATATTCCTCCCTTACCATATCCTCACTGGTTCACTTTCCTACACCCGCCTCCTGAGTTGCTGTATAAAAACTTCTGTTCACCCCCACCCCCCAGTCTTGCTGGGGAGCCCAGGAATAAATCCATCTTGTTCTACACCAAGACCCGTGTCATCGCTGTCTGTCCCTGCGCCAGACCTGCCGATAACTGGGAATTGCAGAGCTCGCAGGGGGACAGTCACGCCTGTGCCACAGCCGTCCAGCACGCCCCGCACACGCGCGCTGCAACACTCCTGGTTAGGTGGATTAGCCTTTTTTCCTTCTATTCATTTGTTTGGGCTACTTTTGTAACACTGAGTGGACTTTCATTTCTTGAGAGCTTTTATTCCTTAAGATAATTAGGATATTATCATCCCTTCATTGAAAGCCAATTGCAAACCAAAGAATGGCCCTTGGTTTTGCCCTTGTTTTGTGTAGTGTTATGTTCTGTAAAGTGACCCTCAATGGATGAGGTTAAGGCAAATGAGTTGCTGCTTTGAGATGGGAAGCAAAATTCCAAATCTTCTCCTCCTCAGGCTATCCCAATTAATTTGGGAAGTTTGCAATGTTTTGGAACTACTTGAGTTGAGCAATGGAAAGTAAAGCTTTCCTGAACTGAGGATTCTTACTTGCCAGATTCTTCTGTGCCTTCGCTGCTAAGGTGTTTTTGTGCTGAAGGCAATAACTTCAATGAGAAAATAATTTCAGCATGGAGTAAGAGCTTCTGACAGAGACCAAGTGTTGCCAGCAGTTGCTCCAGGTGCTCCTGCCAACAGCCCCTGCAGGCAGGAGCACAGCCCCCCAGTGCACGTGGGTTTGGCTCCCTCTGGCACAGAAGCCCCCCAGGGGCACAGGTCTCTGGGGCAGAAGACAGGGCACCAGCGCTGCCAGGGCTCGGGGGGTGGCAGGTCTGCTTGGGCAGGGACTCTGCCTCACCTGCTGGTGTCAGCGCTCCCCGGGCCCCAGGGGTCAGAGCAGCATTCGTGCTCTGACCCACACATTCCTTGTGCGTGCCACACCTGCGGGTTTAGGATGGCCACCAGCTGGGACATGTCTCAAGGAGGCAGTGCCAGCTTCTGTGGAAGGCCCTGTGCACTTCCCAGCTGCGGGGGCTCCTGCTGCCCTGAGCCCGCAGAGCAGGGCAGCGTTTGCTGATGGTTTGAGCCATTCCTAAAGACTCTGTCAGCCTGTCTTGGACACTTGGGGTGAGGGATTCCTTCTAACCTGGCCATCTTGGGTGGGCTGGAGGCGGCCATAGCGCAGGGGGCAGTGTGTGCAGGGGCCCTTTGTGACATGCTGCAGCATGGTCAGCATGGCATGGAACAGCGTGTCAAAGGTCCCTTTGTGACACGTGGTGACATAGGAGCTGGCGGTGACAAGGCCATTCCACAGTGCTCCAAGCACTTGACAGGACAGGACAGGACAGAGCAGTGCTGTGAGGAGCCCCCACACAGCGCACTCGTTCGTGTCTGACCTGGAGGCATCTCTCCTGCAAGTAGCCACAAATCCAGCCACTGACATGGAGCAGAGACCCCCAAGAGTGCCCAAGCTGGCCTGGGTGGAGGAAGAGGAAGAAGGCCCTGGAGCTGCCCCTGCACACGAGACTGAAGAAGTGGTGCCATTCAAGCAGCTACAGGAGGGTGAGTGGCAGAGCTGGGCTGCTGGGATGCAGGGTTGCTGGCTGCAGCCAGCTTGGCCCTGCCTCATCCCATCCCATCCCATCCCATCCCATCCCATCCCATCCCATCCCATCCCATCCCATCCCATCCCATCCCATCCCATCCCATCCCATCCCATCCCATCCCATCCCCTGGGGACATGCCCATGGACAGGATGGAATAGGGGCCGGGCAGACACCCCACAGCCGTGCTCCATGCCCTGGGGCGTCGCAGGGCTGTCCCTGCCTGGGCAGTGCAGGGCTGGGCTGTGTTCTCCGGCCTCTCCCGCAGCCCCTCAGCTCGGGCTGTGCTCGCTCTTTGCCAGGTGCAGCCGTGGAGCGCACACAAGAGCAGAAACGCACCCGTGGCCGCTTCCGCAGAACAGCGCAGGTACCTGCAGCCATCCCCACCTGGGCTGGGCCTGCTGGCACTGCTCAGCCAAGCACCACGCTTGGAGCATTCCATGGAATATCCCTGGCTTCCTGCCCTTCTCCTACAGCTGGTGTGCAAATTCATGAAGAGGATCCGGGAGGAAGAGACCACCATGGGCACAGGGCCCAGAGCATATTCGCACATCTTCAAAACCCAGACCTGTGCTGCCCTGGCTGATATGCTGGTAGAGGAGGGCTTTTCCAATCCAAAGCAAGTAAGCAGCCTGTGGCCAGGGTTTGAGCCTCCCAGGAATTACTTGGCCTCCCAAGCCACGTCTGCTGCTCCCTGGAAGCCTTTGAGGCCATGGCAGTGTGGTGGCAAGGGAAGCACTTCTCTGGGGCAGCTGGGCACCTTCCTCCCTCTGGCAGCTTTCCAAGTTTCCTCGTGCCTTCTCCAGGTGCCCGCCATGGTGAGGTACATCCATCAGTGGCTCGAGGCCAACCAGTTTGCTGAGCACAGGCTGAACAGGACCCTGCTGGATCTCACCGAAGAACGGCCCGCTGACGTAGTCATGACGCTCCTGCGTGTGGCCCCATTGTGTGACAGGTATGGGGCCCACCTGCCCAGAGGGCTCAGGGCTCCCCAGCCCATCAGCCTGTACAGCCTGTCCCAGGTGTCTGACCAACAGAGAGTCCCAGGGCCCTCTGGCTGCTCCCTTTGCCAGCCCTGGCACGTCAGCCCCCGAGCCTGCTGCTCCCTCGCTGCCCCTCAGGGGCCCGTCCCTACAGGGCTGGGCTGCCTGAGTGCTACTGGTGAGGGGCAGTGGGCAGAGGCAGGGCTGGCAGCCAGCTCAGGTCCCCACTGCTGCCCAGGCCACGGTGCTGTGTCTCAGACCCCCCTGAGACAGAGCTCTGACCCACAGAGCTGCTTTGACCATATGGAAGAGCATCATGTGTTCACCCAGGACTGCAGAGCCGGCCATGCTCGTACTCCTCGATGTGCTGGGCAGCTGGCCAGAGCACAGCACGTGCACCTCCGATGGAGACAAAACGGGTGTCTTTGTCCTGGCTGTGAGTTTCTGCAACTGGCCTTTGCTGGCCCGAGGCCACCTCTCCAGCAGCTCTCCATCCTCCCTCCCTCACGGCGTCTCCCTGCCTCAGGCGCTGGGCTGAAACCTGGCCTCGGGGCAGCTACAGGGCCACCAGGCCCGGTGCTCCCCTGTGGCTCTCCAGGCCTCTCCCTCCCGTTCTCGGGCCCTGCCACACGGACACCTCGGCACTGAGCGCTGTCTCGGGCTGCTCTGTCCTTTGCAGGCAACTGTGCTGATGTGGAAGATCCTCCAGCTGCCCTGTGTGCCACATATGGTGACTGTGTATCTCCCCCACCTATTTGTGCATCTGCTCTTCCAAGTGCTCTTCAGCACTCTGGATGTGCCAGAGGAGGTCAATACCTTCTGGAAGGGATGCCAGCAGCAATATGGCCTTGACACCAGCCCCAACAGGTGCTCCATGCCAGTCCTCCTGTCCTTGCCACATCCCTGGGCAGGAGCCAGTGCTCCCAGCGTGACTCGGGCTTTGCTCTGCACACAGGTTTGCAGTGCAGACCCTGAAGTCCCTGCTCTGCCAAATGCAGCACGAGGATGTGGTGGTGGCAATGGAACGCAAGTGCGGCTGGGACAAGCTGCTGTGTGCTGACACCTACCACCATGCCGTGGGTCTGCTGGCCAAGTGAGACCCCCCTTCTCCCCGCTGCCTCTGACATTTGTGCTCTGTGCCTGGGGTGCCCCATACAGTGACTGTGGTCATGGGCCAGAGGACCTTGTCACCCAGAAACAGCCAAGCAGACTGGAAAAGGCTGGGAGAGGAGGGTTCCCACAAGGAGCCACCTCCCAAATAGCCCAGGGGCCCTTGCAGGATGCTGGGGAAAGACCAGACCTCTGTGAGTCAGTGCGGGGAGAGGTTTGTCCCCCTGGCCCACAGTCTTGGTTACTTTGTCTCCTGCCAGGGAGATGTCCTGTGTCTCCATCCCCTTGTGCTCCCGGATCGCTTGCTACCTGCTCCGGCTGCTCAGCACACAGGAGCCACGCTGGGAGCTGCCCTCCCTGGCGTTCTTTGTGGAGGTGAGCCTGAAGGCCAGCGCTGCCTCGCTCTGCTGCCTCCCAGCTCTTTGCCCTCTCGTAGCCACAGCTGCCTGGGACGGAGCCCGCGCCCTGTGCTGCTGCCTGGGCTCAGCCCTGTGCGGTTCTGGGCTCCTGCTGGCTGGTCCCCTGTCACTGCCCTGTGCCTTTCAGGTCCTCAAGTGCCTGGACATGAGTGAACGCGGTGCTGACAGAGTCCTGCAAATCTTGTCAAGGCACCTGCGGAGTGGGTGCAGGGAGAAGTGTCACCTGGTGCTCAGAGCCCTTCTTGATCTCATCAACAATCCCTTGATGGTGAGAAGGGGGCAAGGGCTGAGGCTGTGCTCGGGAATGCAGTCACTTGGGCTTGGCTGGGCTTGGGGCACTGGGCCAGCTGCTCCCAGCTCTCCTGCCTCCTGCTTCAGCTGCCCAAGTGCTTCAGAACAGCCCTTTGGCCTCTAGGTCCTGCGGCAGCAGGATGGCGTTTCACAAACTTGTGTTCCGCACAGAGCAAAAAAATGTGGAGCCTGACTGAAAGTCTTGTGGAGCTCCTCTGGGAGGCAGATGGAGAGATAGTTAGCATGACAGCCATGCTCATCAACTTTATCATCTTGGAAAAGGACATGCTGATACCCAGCCCTATCGCACTGCAGCTGGTTGAGGCTCTCCTGCCACTCCTTGACCACGTAAGGCTCACTGCCCCCAGCCATGGCCACTGGCTGCTGCCTGGACACTTTGTGCCCGGCAGATTTGCAGGCATGCACCAAGCTGAGCTCCGTGCACCCGATGCTGAGGTCTTTTTTTCTTCCCTTCATACAGGACAATAGCCAGGTGCAGCTGCTCTCCACAGTGCTCCTTGGAACATTGGTGACTCTTCCACAAGAAAAGGAAAAAGAGGCCCTGAAGACACACGTGCACCAGAGCCTGCTGCCACTCTTCTTCCACTGCCATGATGAGAATCAGCGAGTGGCACAGGTGAGGACTCGTGGGCTGCTGCTGTTCCCCTGGGAGGGGGCTGGGCTGCCTCCTGCCCTGGCGCCTCGTGGGCTGCAGCCTCCTCCAGGCCCTGGCACAGGGACACAGGTCCTGCGCCCTGGGCTGTGGGGCCATCTCCACGTCTCTGCTGCTCTCCAGGCTTCTCAGGAAACGCTTCTGTGTGCGGCCGAGTTCCTGAAGAGGACGGAACTTGAAAAGCTGGTGAAGAGCAAGAAGCTGTGGAAGTTCACTGAGTGGCTGGTAAGGAGGGCCGGGAAGCCGCAGCCCCAGGCTGGAGAAGCCCCCTGAGCGCGGTGCTCGGTGTGCAGGCTGGCAGCTGTGCCCCTGCCCGCTGCTGCAGCCCGAGGCCGTGCCGGCTCCCGCGGCCCGAGCCGGGTGCCGATGGAGCCCCGGCCCGGCGGGGCTGCGGGGCGGCACCGCGGCTCCCCGGGCAGCAGCCGGCCCTCTGCCCCCTCCAGAGCCCGGCGCCGGCGGCTGCTGGCCGCGCCTCAGGGCTGTGCGGGCAGGGGAGGCCGGGGCTGGCGGGGGAGCTGGGAGCCCTGCCCCGGCTACGGAGGGCTCTGCTCCCTGTGCGGACCAGGGCCGGCGTGGGCAGAGCACACAGAGGTTTCAGGGCACCTGGGGGATTCGTGGCCATCAGGTTCCGGCTGATCCAGCTGGTCCCTGCTCCCTTCTGTCCATGGCCAGAGCCGGCTGGGATGGCCCTGGCACAGAGTCTCCTCAGGTCCCCTCAGATGTGGGAACTGACCATGTCTCTGTTCCTCTCTCTTTCAGCCCTTGAAGGCATGGCCAATGACATCAGTGTCGCCGTTGGAACCCTGGCAATTCAAACATTGTACGTCCTCCAGGGTACAGAGAGAGCTCCACATTCCATCTCTGGCAACCTGCATGATCGGCTCTGCAGGGCATGGAGGAGACGGCCTCGTCTGTCGGGGCTCGGCTGGCTGCGCTGCTGGAGCTCTGCAGAGAGCTGATCCCAGAGATTCTGTCTGCTGGGGCCACCTGAGCCAGCAGGAATGTTTAATTTCTTCCAGATTGCTCTTTCCTTGTTTTTTTTTTCATTTAGCATATAAATATAGGATGTGTTGTAATAGACAGACTCCCAGGATCTTTCTTTTGCTGCCCAGGCTCTGCAGGGCCATGGGGAAGAGGGAGGAAAAGGTTTCTGGGCTCAGCAAGCTGCCCAGGCATGCAGGTTTGCAGGGAAAATGGCCAGAAGCCCCTTGGCCTTTGGTGGTTCTGCTGAAGCCTTTGTGCTGCTGACAGAGCAGATGGGCAGGGGCTGGAGCTGTGGGGATCTCTGTGAGACCGGTGCCTGGAGATGGCCACAAGCCCTGTCCCAGGCAGGAAGCGCCATCTGTGTCCTCCTGCCCGTGTGTTGCTGGCTGGATTGCTGAGGGCTCCCAGGTGCCTCTTGATGGGGCTCCTCTGGAGCTCCTGTGGGGCTGCGGCGCTGCTGCCAGGCAGGTTGGCCGGGCTGGGGGAGACCCCGAGGGGACGGGGCCACAAAAGGATGAGGGGCTGCGTGTAAAGACGTTTATAGGGTATTCCACGGACGGATATAAGTGTGATCTCTGTTGGTTGCTCTTGGTGGATGAGGTTTATTCAGGATGCATTGTGGCCCTTCCTCGTGCTGTGTAGCAGCACGTGGCTGGGTCTGAGGTGATGGGGGAGGGGAGAGACAAAGGGGGGAGCAGGGACTCCCGGAGGACGCTCCAGGAGGAGAGGGGAAGATCCAAGAGGGTGTCCGACCCCCCGGAGACCCCTTATCAGGGGGGCTCCAAGGTGGGCTGGAACAGGACCTGGGCCATAGGGGTCAGAGACACCTGATGGTTCAGGGGAGGGTTACAGGTGTAGGGTGAACCATACATTCTGGGGGGTGAGATGGAACAGTCCATTTGGCCTTTGGACCCCTCTGTAGGTGAGGGTGATTGTCCAGCCAGTAGGGGGCGTTATATTCGTCCTGGCTGTACTATTGTGGTTCTTAATCATATTTATCTACCCTTCCCAACATCTCCCCTGTTTTAACTGAACCATTTGAAATACTAAATATTGACTTAACAACTATTTTTTGCACACTTGGAGGTGTACAGGGTATTGTTACTAGAACTCTACTTATTACTACTGGAACATTCAAGCTTATTTTACAGAGTTCCTTTAGCTAAGGTGCAAGGCTCAAACCATTAAGTAAACTGTGTAGCTGAGATGGCCTTATTGTTATCAAATTACTGATTATAGTAGGGGAGGCATTGTCAGAATTTTTTTGGAAAAAGTCTTATAATTAAACGGGTTGAAAAAGGTTTGTTAGGGTTTTTGTTAGATATATAGGTGGTCTTAGATCTTGCAGGCTTGGCTGAAGTTACTCAGGCATTTGTCTTTGGTTGAATTACAAGTAAAACTTCAATACAAAAACTGAAACAGAAGAACAAAAGCAACATGCACGCATATAAACGATAAAAAGTCCATTTTTCCCTCGATGCCGCAGCGTGGTTCAGGTCTGGGTGCTGGCTTCTTGGCTTGTACTTGCATAAGTACTGTCTGGTCTGGGGGTGCCAGCGGATTTTGGTGCATGGTAAAGCTTCACATTCTTTCCTGGGACCCACTTGAGTCCTTGACCTGTAGAAACACAAGCAAAACCTTTTCCCCAAGGTTTGAGGTTGTATGGCCCTTCTATTTGCCCTGAGTCTAAGATTTTGAGTAAAGCTGGGGGGTGCCCTTTTATTTTTACTTTTTTGGTGTTCAGGAAATGTCTATATATGGGGGGGCGAGGCTCTCCTGCAGAGCTATTTAGAAAATTGTGAACATATAGAGCCTTATTCAACCACTTTTGAGGTGTAGCCTGATCAACTCCCCCTTTCTTTAAATTTAAAATGCGTTTTAAGTTTTGGCGTGTTTTTTCTATGGTACCTTTTAACAGTGGTTTAAAACAGGAAAAGGAGATACCACTGTCCTTGAGTACTGTTAGGACTTCTTTCACCTCCTGAGAGGGGACAGCTCTTTGCTGGCTGAATACCACTGGCATGGCTTGGGGATGCAGACTGTTGTCTTTGTAGCTATTATATTTGATTTCAAGGCAGTTTGTCAGTTGAAGATTGTTAGCACTTTGCTGAGAATTTGGTGAGATGTGGATAGAAAGTTTAGGGTTTGCAGGGGTAAGATAGTTGTCTGTCTGTCCTTTGTTTGTAGAAGCTGCAGTCACATTGTTGCGTTCACCTTGTCGAGGCATAGTGTCTCCGTCAGGGCGTGGTGAGGAGCTGCTAGTGTGGGAGGCAGGGGCTGCTGCCAGCTGAGGCAGAGGAGCAGGAGGGGTGGAGATCGTCGGCAGCAGCACTTGTGAAGAACCGGCATTTTCGGAAGGATTTCTTGTAGCTGTGCCTTTGGGTTCCGCGGCAGGCTGTAGATGCGGCGGAGGGAGGGATGCAGAGGGATATGGTGATGGGTTTGGGAAACCAGGAAGTGGTGCCGGCGGCGGGGGGTTCCGGGGCTCTGCAGCCAGAGGCAGGGGCTGCGGCACCGCGGGGCGGTGGGGGGGTGGGGACGCCGGGTTTGCGTCTGCCGGGGGGGCGGCCGCGAGTCCAGGAGGCGGGGGGGGCGTCAGGGGCACGGCGCTGGGTCCCGGGGCATCTCCGGGAAACGCGGGCGGTGCGGCGTTCGCGGCCACGGGGGCGGGGGCCGGGCGGCTCAGGGGGGGAAGAGGTGAAAGCAAGGGCGGGGTCTGGGTTGCGCGGGAGGGAGGGCGTGGCCGTGGGAGTGGGGGTGGCTTCGGCGGCGAGCACATGCAGCGCCTGCAAAATAGCAGCCGATGTTTGAGATTGTGCCTGCAAAAGAGCCATTGTTTGATTTTGTAGAAGTTTGGCTATAGCAGCCACCATAGCCGGGACAGGCAATGCTGGGGGGCCGGGCGGGGGAGAGGCGGGGCCCGCGGAGTGGTTCAGGGGGGAAGAGGTGGCCGCAAGGGCGGGTTCTGGGTTGCGGGGGAGGAAGGGCGTGGCCGCGGGAGTGGAGGGCCGCTCGCTCGGAAGCCGCCGCATGGCCGGCGTGGTCACCAGAGCTGGGGGGAAGGTGGGGGGCCAGGCGGGGATCGCCGGGCCACAGCAGGGAGCGGTTTGGCTGCTATCAGCGGCTTTTGAGAAGCGCAGAGCTCTGCTAACGCCCTATACGCAGGAAGTAGTCCGCAAGCGTAGGGATCCCGCCGTGAAATATCATTAAAAAGTCTATGTCCCACGGACTCCCAAAAGTCTGCACAAAACACAGCAGAGCGCTCGGCATTTGGGAACTTAAGTAAGATCCATTCTAGGAGTTTCCGTAGCTCTTTTTTAGGCAAATTACTGTTATGGCTACGTAATAAGTGGTTAAGTTGCTTATAGAGATCTCGATCAGCTGTAGAGTGGGATTGTCCCATTTTTAAGCCAGTGTGGCTCACCTCGGTGTCGCAGGAGGGGATCCTCTGTCAGGTTCCGACGTTTACTGCAGTCAGTGCTGAGGGCTCACCGCGGGGTTTCTTCAGAGCTTCAGCGCGGGCAGTGCTAAGCAGTGCTCGCCTGTGCTTTGTGCACGTGGCCGCGTGGCGCGGCAAGTCTTGTCACAAAGCCTTGGGTCCCCGCGGAGTCGCGGCGATCGCCTGTGCTGGGAGAATAACGGCCAGAAATCCTAGAAGGGCTCTAAAAACTCGCTACTATGTAACGAGTCGCTGAGCTGTAGGATGGCTTCGGGACTTTTTGAAGAGCTCCGGTTCGTCACTGCCTAGCAGCAAAATGCCGTGCTCGCGACAGCGATGGGGAGGAAATACCCGGTTATTTAGTTACTGTCCATGGAAAGGTGTCCTACAGGTAGAAAACCTGGAAAGGCATCCAGATGGGTGTGGTTGCAGGTCACCGTGGATTGGTATCCGAAGTTGGGCGCCAGTCTGTAAAGACGTTTATTGGGTATTCCAAAAATGGATATAAGTGTGATCTCTGTTGGTTGCTCTTGAGGGATGAGGTTTATTCAGGATGCATTGTGGCCCTGCCTCGTGCTGTGTAGCAGCACGTGGCTGGGCCTGAGGTGATGGGGGAGGGGAGAGACAAAGCGGGGAGCAGGGACTCCCGAAAGACGCTCCAGGAGGAGAGAGGAAGATCCAAGAGGGCGTCCGGCCCCCCGGAGACCCCTTATCAAGGGGGGCTCCAGGTGGGCTGGAACAGGACCTGGGCCAATGGGGTCACAGACACCTGATGGTTCAGGGGAGGGTTACAGGTATAGGGTGAACCATACATTCTGGGGGGTGAGATGGAACAGTCCATTTGACTTTTGGACCCCTCTGTAAGTGAGGGTATTGTCCAGCCAGTAGGGGGCGTTATATTGGTCCTGGCTGTACTATTGTGGTTCTTAATCATATTTATCTACCCTTCCCAACAGCTGCGGAAGCCCTGACAGGACAAGGCAGTGGGAAGGCACTGGGGGGACGTGTGAGGGAGTGGGTAACGCTGGCTCAGGGAGGAAAGTGGGTTGGAGCCAAAGAGACCACTCACCCCAATGTTCGTGTGGCAAAGAGAGCACATTTACTCTCAAGCCCTTCCTTCTAAAGGGCCTTTGAAAAACCCAATCTGGATTATTTCACTGGTTTCACACCTTCAGGGGCTGCAGTGGGAGCCTGGCTGGGCTCTGCCCTGGGGCCATCCTGCAGGGACAGCTGCACACAGGGAGCATTCCCTGCCACAAAGAGCCAAGCCAGGGCTGCAGGGCAGCTGCTCCAGCCCCGACTGCACTGCTGAGTGCTGTGCTCTGGGGCTGGGGCTCCCCGCACAGGGGACTGCACTGCTGTGCCAGAGGAGACAGAGAAGCTGCAGCTTCAGCCTAACCGAGGTGGGTGCGTGGGCTGGGAAGAGTGGGGAGGCTCAAGGGGATTCACAGAGCTCATCCTGCTGCAAGGACGAGGAAAAGGGAGCGAGAACTCAGCAGTGAGGAGAGGTGATGGCTGGAGAGCAGCTCTGAATGACACTAAAATCCCACCGGAGCTCTGAGACATTGCTGCTCCTCAGCCAGTGACAGGATGAGTCCCTAAGCCTGGGGCTCGGCCTTCCTCATGGTGAGGGGCACCAAGGAAGGCAACAGTGTGATGGAGACTGGAATGGGTTGGGAGCTCACTGACGGAAAATAGGGAGCAGTTGGGAAGTAAAAGGCAGGTGGGGGAGAGAACTGGTTAGAGAAGGGCTGAGCTACAGCATGAGCAAGCTGCAAAATGTCATTTGAGGTCATCCCAGATTGATTTAATTTCAGAAGTTATTGAACAAGTTTATTTCTTGGGTGGTGCCATGCTTTCCCTTGGAGGTGTACACTCTGCAAACTTGAACTCTGTTGCTGAAATGCTCAAGCAAGTCTGTGCTGCAGGGCACCCCATTTCTCCTTTTGCTGATTGCAGCCCGGTGCTGAGCTCCAGCAGAGCCCTGGCAGGGCCCAGAGCAGCCTCAGCACCCGCAGAGCCCGGCTGCAAGGAGAGAAACCAGAAACCACCCGTCAGCTGAAGGCTGCTGTCCCCTTGTCCCAGCTGCCCACAGAGCCCAGGCCATGCTGGCTGTGCCCAGAGCTGTGCCCAGAGCTGCCCATCACTGCTGCCTTTGGGAGCAGAGCAGGAGGGCAGGACATTCCCAGCCTGCAGCCAGCCACGGCACATCCAGCCCTCAGCAGCTGCCCAGAGCAAGAGACTCCTTGTGCTTGTTGCCATTTCCCCAAAGCTCTGACCCCACCATCCCCAGCAGGCAGGACTCACCTCACGCCATCCACTGCTGGAAGAAAAGCTGGTCCCAAACGATGCCCTCAGCCTTCTCCAAGGGCACGGCCCATCCACGCCACAGCTGCTCCGAAGCACTTCCTGATACAGACTGGACCTTACATAGAACGCTTCCTCTAGAAAAACAAACAACAAACTGTTGAAAAGAGATTAGAGACAAGGGGAAACAAGGAAAAAACTCTTTATCTCTGTCAAGGCTCTGAGGAAGGCCCAACCCCTACATGCTAGGGAAAATCCCACCCATGGGGGAGAGAAGCCCACACTTTCTCTCTTCCCTCCTACACTGCCCCCAAAAATAACAGTGATCCCAAAGCAAACAAGGGCAGTGGAGCACCCCAAACCCTTCCTTGCCTGCAAAGCAAAGCAGCCCCTGCACAGGTTCTGGAATCCCACCTCTGCTCCCACCATGGAGGTTTGTTTTTGTCAGGCTGGCTGCCCCAACCCCAGCCCCAGCCTCAGCCCAGGCCATGCTGGGTGCTGGGGGCTTTTGGCAGGGCCAGGAGCCAACTCCCATTTTGTATCCACCCCAACCTGTGCCCCCAGCCCTGCCAAAAAGCAGCTGGGCAGCCGACTGTAGTTGCATCTGCCCCAGCACAGGGGGAACCTTTTGTTCCCAGCCAGTCTGAGCAATGCCCAAATCTGGGAGCATTTCCCCGGCTGTGGACTCATCTGCAAATTCGCTGTGGAGCCTGGCTTTGAAGACGGTGCCAGAAGTCCATCATCTTCAGCTGCCAGTGGCCAACTTGAGGAAGAGTTTGTCATCCTTGATGTCATCCTCACTGTCTCCAGCAGCAGCAGCAGCCCCACCTGGTACAGCTTCTCCAGGGTCTCCTTCTCCTTCCCTGGGGGTCAGACCAGGCTGTCAGGGCTCTGCCCAGGGCCCCAGCTGTCAGGGAACCAGGACACGCAAAACCAGCTCGGATGGCAGCCACCAGTGCTGGGCAGAACAGCTCAGCTCCAGCACAAGGGCTCTGTGTTCCCACCCAAAGACCCCAGTGCATTGATACAGGCAGGGAAAAAAGTCTGGGTTTCCTTGCTTCTGATTGCCAGGGCATGTGTGGAGCTGTAACTCACCAGGGCCCTGCAGCAAAGTGTGCATGTGGCTCTCTCCGTTCTTCTATGGCAGGTGAATATCCTGTATCCAAGGTTCACAGAACAGGTCTTCTAAGGAAGGTCTGTCCAAGAAGTGCATGGATAAACACCCCCTGATAAGATCTTGGCACTCTGGGCAGAGAAACCAGAAACCAGCGGTCAGCTAGAGAAGGCTCCTGTCTGCTTTGCCCCACTCTTCCAGTGCCCAGGCCATGCTGCTTTTGTGCTCTGAGCTGGGCCTAAACTTTCCCATCAATTCTCTGTTGTGGAGGAGAGCAGGAGAGCAGGACATGTGCCACCTCCTCAGCGGCTGCCAGAGCGAGATGCTCACGAGCTGCTGCTGTCTCCCAGCACTGGTATTCCCCCGTGGCCAGAGATGAGGATCCACCTGGAGAGAGCCGCTGTGGCAGTGAGAGCTGATGGTCCCAGCTGATCTTCCGGCCCCTCCTGAAAGGGTGCTGCCCGCAGACCATCTGGTGCAGCAGGATGCCCAGGGACCAGATCGTTGCTGCCTCTCCGTAGTACCAGCCAAAGTGGGTCCATTCTGGGGGGCTGTATGACAGTGTTCCTGTGGAATACAGATGGAGTTCATCAGGGGGATGCTGCTGCTGCTTCAAGAGCCTGGCCCCAGCATCCCTGGGCGTGCAGGGGCTGCCCCAGTGGCACACAGGGCGACTGCTGCACTCTCGCCAGCACCTGGGACTTGTCTACAAACTCAGGGCTGGACAAGAAGCCACTGGTGATGGAAGAGGGCAGCAGAAGCCCCAGCAAGGCCTGACCGTGATATGTAAAACAATAACCCACTCAGGGCTGGGGGAAAAAAACATGTCCTTATCCTCCCTGCCTGCAGTGCCCCAAAAATATTATGAAGCCAAGGAAAACAAGGTGATTGGAGCAGCCCAAGCCCTTCCTCTCACCTGCACACCTGTGGTAGATAGGGACAGGTGAACGGAAGATCTCGGGATGTGACGGAAAGAGAGACCCTTCCCCCCTTCTCCCTGCTTCACGTTATCTATTAACCCCAGAGCATGTAACCACACCTAACCCAGTAGTTTTCCACTCCCAACTAACCTAGGGACCCTACCAACCCACCTTTGACATAGCAAAGACCCCCAAGACTATTTAAACCCATGAGATAAGGTAATTAACGCTTTCGACCGTCCACCACATTGGTGTCAGTGTGTGTCATTAGTCCGAGTGGCCCGGGCGAGGCCGGGCTGCCGTGCTGCTCCTTGCGAACCAGGTCGCCGTTGTCTTTCATAAAGGCAACACACACCAAACTGGGTGGTGCACTGGTCCTGGCTCCCTCCTCTGCTACCCCCACCCACGGATGTTTTTGTCAGGCTGGCTGCTGCTGCTCCAACCCCAGCCCCAGGCAGAGGTGTAAGCAAAAGCTGCTTGCAGGGCTGGAAGATGCCTCCCTGCCCAGCCCCACTCAAAAGCAACTCAGGGGAAGACTCAGTACCCTGACTGGCAGCAAAAGGGAGAATCCTGGCTGCCACACCCAGCTTGGCCTGTGAGATGTTGGGCCATGAGATGGCGGGACCGGGAGCACACCCCTGCCCAGGCTCACCTGCAAAGTGAGTGTAGGCTGTGTCTTGCAGGTAGGTGCCACAGCCAAAGTCAATCAATTTCGCCTGGCCAGTGGCCAGGTCAACCAGGATGTTCTCTGGTTTGATATCACGGTGCAGGACCCCGCGGCTGGTGCAGTGCCGCACGGCCTCCAGCACCTGGCGGAACAGCTGCCGTGCCACCTCTTCAGACAGGAACCTCCGTGCCGAATGAAATGCAGAAGGTGCTGAGACCGCTGTGGCCGCTCCAGCACCATCATGATGTTGTTGGGGAGCTCAAGCCACTCCAGCAGCTGGACCACAGCAGGGAAGCCAGTGGACACCTTGTCCAGCAGGACGATCTCCAGGGGTGCGCTGGTGGCGTCGGGCTGTGGGAGGACCACGGTGCCACCAGTGGGACTGATGTCGTGCCAGGGCTGGGGAACCCCTCAGCCAGCCCGGGATGCTCTGCGCCCTGCGCTGGCCCCACGCCCGCTCCCCATCGAGGGGTCCTGGTGGCTTCCCCCATGCCGGGCCTCGCCTCATCCCCGCCCGGCACGGCCCGGCTGTTCCCGCTGGCCCCGCTCACTCACCAGCTCGTCCCAGTGCCGGATGCGGTTCCGTGGCACCCTTTTGATGGCCACCTGCAAGCCAAACGCACCACCGGGCTCAGCTCGCCGCCCGCCCTGCCGAGCCCCATCCTCCTGCTTCCTTCTCCTCCTTCCGCCTCCTCCTTCCTCCTCCTCCTTCTCTTCCTCCTCCTCCTCCTCCT
Organism: Taeniopygia guttata; assembly: GCF_048771995.1. NCBI lineage: Eukaryota > Metazoa > Chordata > Aves > Passeriformes > Estrildidae > Taeniopygia > Taeniopygia guttata. The sequence goes on from NC_133041.1 coordinate 891,685, forward strand.
CCTCCTCCTCCTACTGCGCCCGCCGCCGGCCCCGCCGCTCACCGGGGCACCGTCCGAGAGCCGCGTGGCTGTGAAGACGCTGCTGAAGCTGCCGCGCCCCAGTGTGGTGGCGTGTTTTTATTTAATTTGATATTTGTTTAGTGCCTGTTCATACCCCCCCCCCCAATCTCCTCCTCTCCCCAGTTGTCAATCTTCCCTAGCTCTTCCCTAATTCCCTCCTCACCAAGATGTCAATCTTCCCTTCCCCTGCCCCTTTCCCTAGAACATTCCCTATCACTCCTCCCAGCCTCCTCCCCTGTTTCCAGAGCCTTCCCTGTCTATTTAGTGAGGCTCAACACCCTATTGGTTACGTTGTATTACTCCACTCCCCTGTTTTCCCTGATAGGTTTGTGATATGTTAGTCCTGCCCTAAACTCCTCCCCTGCTATTCCCTTATTGGTTGTTGTTCCTAAACCCCTCCTCCTGAGTTCTTGTATAAAACCTTTGTTCGCCCTCCCTGGAGGGTCTTGGGGCTCACTAAATAAATCCATCCTGCGCACCCCCAAGTCCCGTGTCGCCTCCATCTGTCCCAGCGCCAACAACTGGGACTGCAGAGCTTCACAGGGGGATTGACCGCCCGTTCTCTTCCCTCGCCACCCAGCACGCCCACGCTCGGGACTTTGCGGTGTAAGGTTGCGGACTGCACCGCAACAGATGGTAGCAGAGGATGGTTCCCTCCTTCGTCTTGTAAAACAAACGGGCAAATTCGTGGGGGCGCCCGCCTCATAGAAGAAGAAGGAGGGAAGAGGGACATCTGCGGCCGTGGAAGTTCTGCAGGACGCTAAGAGGAGCTGAGCGCCGAGCGACCTGAAGATTCGGCTCCGGGACCCTCTCTGCCCTTGCCTCTGCGCTCTCTACCCCTCCCCAAATCAGGCGTTCTGCACTGGGGCAGACGTGCTGCCGGGGCTTTTAGGGGTAGACCTACCCCAGGGCAAAGAGGGCGGCTTGGCAGCGGCTCAAGGGAGCCTGAAGAACGGACGACCGAAATGGGAAAACCATCGGTCGTGGCCTTGAACGAGATCACCAGAGGCCGATAGTGGCCGAGTCCAAGGCTTCGGGGACGAGCCTTGGATGCAGCCGGAATCGGCTGGACCTGCCTGCAGGTCCCGGGAACACCCAGGCCTCTGGAAGGGCCAAGCCGAAGAAGGAACGTCCCCAGTTCGCGCGACTTTTCCATCTAGACGAGGAGGAGAATCAAGCCATCACCACCCGGGCCCAGAGGGTAAGGAGGGCTAGACGGGGTTGAGGACGACCGAAATGGGAAAACCATCGGTCGCTGTTTTGTCCATCCCGACGGGTGGCTGGGTTTCCCATTTTTCTTTTTGCGTTTTAACCCTCGCCCGTGTCCAGACGGGGACGGTTTTCGTGTACGCCCCCGGCGGGCGAGTGGGTTTTTCGTTTCTGGGGGGGAGGTCCCAGGTACTCCTCACTCAGTCTTTTATGGGGACCCATATTTGATCGCTCTTTCTTTTCTTCGAGAAGTCATCTTTTCTATCCTCTCCTCCCCATTCTGGGCTGGACGGAGGGGGTAGAAAAGACACAGAAGGGACAGAAATAGAGGAGGTGTCACGTTTACTATGGGAGGGTTGATAAAATCTTAACCAGAGCCCCTTACACCCATGCATTGCGCCGATATCCAGCTGCGTCGGGCTCCCCTCCTGTAGATCTTTTTAGCTTCTGTGAAGCTCCCCATACCCCCATCCCCTCAGACTTCCCTAAAAACTTTCCCTATCCTCCCTTGTGGATGGCAGCGTACGAGCCGCCCCAAGTGCCCTGCTGGGCATTGTTGCCTTCCCTTGGAGGTGGTGTTGACCGCGCTGTCTCTGAGGGGAGGCACAGTGCATCCAGAACCCCCTTCCAAGATGGCGCTGGCCACGCCACTTGGAACCCGTTTTCCCGCCGTGATCCTTCTTTTCCGCCCCTGGTTTCCCGCCAACCCCACCCCTTCCTCAAGGGCCCCGGCAATCAGAATTGTCGCGAGGCTAGTCCCTGTTGTTGGGAGGCGGGGCTGCATACTCCCTATCCTTCTTCTGGCTCCTCCTCTGGTGGGACGGATCGCTGTCGAGGACCTCCCATCAGAGGACCCTCCTTCTTAGGAGATCACTCCCCTTCTTGGGAGGGGTCTCCTTTGGGGGAAGGTGGGGCTGAAACCCCGGACCGGGAACCCGCCATTTTGTCTTCCCCCTAAGATGGCGGCACACTGGTCCACCCCTTACCGATTCCCTGTACCAATCATGACAATCACTAATAAGGTGATTGTCTGATTCCCCTATCCCACTCCTTAATATACCCTACCCAATGTTCCTTTTTATTTCGTTATAAATTCCCCTTATTGCTTTTGATTATTTTTGGAATAATTTATTTGTTGAGTTATATTTTATAGAAAGAATAATCACTCCATTTAAGTAACACATGAGATAGCATGTCCACTATGTGAATAAAGAAGGAAATTAGACAAACCATGTCGCCGCTCGCTGCTTCAACTCTGCCATACGAACTTCATGAAGCTGAATATCACCAGCACCGCGACAAGTCAAGTTTTGAATCGAATCAAGTTATGAATCTCGCCGAGTGTTACCCCTGTATCGTAATTGTAATTAATTTGTACTTCTCTAATGTTCTTCAACTTATATTCTTTTATTAACTTGTAATGTTACTTTATAATTTTGCTGTATCTTATATATGAAGTTTACATTATTTGCTTATTGTATTAATTTTCTTTCAATGTCAGAACTCTCCTTCCTTTTGTAAAAAGAAAGGGGGAGATGTGGTGGCGTGTTTTTTATTTAATTTGATATTTGTTTAGTGCCTGTTCATAACCCCCCCCCCAATCTCCTCCTCTCCCCAGTTGTCAATCTTCCCTAGCTCTTCCCTAATTCCCTCCTCACCAAGATGTCAATCTTCCCTTCCCCTGCCCCTTTCCATAGAACATTCCCTGTCACTCCTCCCAGCCTCCTCCCCTGTTTCCAGAGCCTTCCCTGTCTATTTAGTGAGGCTCAACACCCTATTGGTTACGTTGTATTACTCCACTCCCCTGTTTTCCCTGATAGGTTTGTGATATGTTAGTCCTGCCCTAAACTCCTCCCCTGCTATTCCCTTATTGGTTGTTGTTCCTAAACCCCTCCTCCTGAGTTCTTGTATAAAACCTTTGTTCGCCCTCCCTGGAGGGTCTTGGGGCTCACTAAATAAATCCATCCTGCGCACCCCCAAGTCCCGTGTCGCCTCCATCTGTCCCAGCGCCAACAACTGGGACTGCAGAGCTTCACAGGGGGATTGACCGCCCGTTCTCTTCCCTCGCCGCCCAGCACGCCCACGCTCGGGACGTTGTGGTGAGAGGTTGCGGACCGCACCGCAACACCCCAGCAGCGAACCCACTCGGTACCGCTGCTGCAGCGCCTCCTGCGCCTTCACTGTAGGCGGGACACGGCTGTCAGCGCTCGGCCCGGGGCCAGAAGCGGCTCCCGAGCGCCCATCAACCAACCCGGGCCGGCCATCCACAGGCCTTCGGTCTTGGGAACGGGACACGGGAGGCTCGGGGCCGGCGGCCGCGCTGCCGAGCAGCGGAGCTCGGGCCGGAGAAGCCGCGGCGGAGGCGGCGGGCGCGGCCGTGCCGCGTGTGTCCTCCGCGGGGCCCGGGAGGAGCTGGGGCCGGGGCCGCAGCCAGAGCCTGCACCGGGGCCGGGGCTGGGCTCGAACCAGGCGGAGCCAAAGGGCGGCAATGCCGCCCCATCCCCAGGCACTGATGCCCGCCCAGCAGCGCCACCGCCAGCACGCCCAGAGCCGGGCGGAGGCGAGACCACGGTGGGGCGGGCGGGGTTGGGGATGGGGCAGCCCCGCCCGGGACCGGGGGCGGGCCGGGGACATGGCCCGGCCCGGCATGGGGGAGAAGGAGGCGGGGAGAGGAGGGGACAGCGGGTAAGGGATGCTGAGAGGAAGGTGTCCCACAGCCGGAGAGAAAGAAGAGAAAGAGAAAGAAGAGAAAAACTGCTTATGCTGCCGCTGCTGCCGCCGCTGCTGCCGACACCGCCGCTGCTGCCTCTGCAACTGAAGCACCGAGGCTGTTTGTCCGCGTGTCCGTTCCCCGCTCGCCCCACGGGCGAGCCCCGCACGCCCCGGGGACAGCCCCTTCGTCTGTCCAAACACGGGAACGTTGCAGTGTTGAGCCCAGACCCAGAGTCCTGACTCCTGCACACTGGCAGAGGAATCCCCTCCGCTGTGTCGCTGCTGTGCATTGTCCTTGCTGAGGTTCAAACACTATTGGGGCACATTCCCTGGGTGTAGGATTCGTACCTGCTCCTCCAATTCTCTCCTCCAACGAGTCCATGAGGGGTCTGTGTGGATGGACCTCAGGGGACCCATTCATGCTTTGAGACACTTTGGGTTTTTCCTCGGAATTTGACTCCTGGTTAGGTTGGCGCAATCTCCTCTCAGGCCCTGAGCTTCCAGGGCTCAGCTCTAAATGCACCACGGGGCTCATTGGGATCAAGCAAGTCCTGACAAACCATGGCTCTGCCCTGATTTCCTTCTGCTCTAGTGCAGTCCATTAGGAAGCTTTCCTACAATACTGATGGAAAACTATTTGCAAGAGCTTCCAATAAATCCATGTTCCTCTTTGAAGAGTATATTTTATGACTGTTCTATTTAGAGCAGAGGTGACTGCAGCATTCAGCGACTGATATTGGCCCAGAGACTCTCCTGAGGATGTCTGGCCTAGTCAGAGAAGCTGTGCCTGGAGGTCTGAGGCAGTGTGGACAACCTTGCCCCACATAGCCCAAGCCCGTCCTGTCTCTGCTCAGTCACCTGGGACCTGCTGTGCTTGGAGAACTGGCTGCGCTCAGGCAAAGAGGGGTTTTCTTCTTTTATTTTTTGAAGCAATCTAAAACTCCTAAGCTTCCCCATTTAAAACAGACACACTCCCCAAGTGTGTGCCAAGCCTTAGGTACCTCCAAGGAGGTTCCTTCCCCTTCCCCAAGGCAGAGCCCTGCAAGGAATGATGTAGACACACAGGAAGATCTGCAATGAACACAAATGCAGAGTTGGCTCAGGGCAGAATTAGAGCAACTCCTGAAGGACAGACCAGCTTTGCACTCCTTGCAGCTCAAAGCTCCCAGTGGGTCCTTGGGTGGTGTGTGAGTGACTCAAGAGGGAGGGAAGGGAAATGCAGAGAGCCCTGGAAGTGCTTCTGTGCAGACAGGCTGTGGGGAAGGGCACCGCACACCTGCCCTGGGCCGGCTGTGAGGGTGGATCATCATCCCAACCTGCACTGGGCATTGCAAGGGACTGCTGCCATGGACACCGCACTGACCCCAGTGCGCCAGCCCATTGCTCAGGGCTGGTGTCACTGCCCAGAGCCAGAGGGGAGCCCTTGCTGTGGGTCTGTGCCGTGGCCGCCTGCCCTGTGCCGCGCGGGCCGGTCAGGCGCCGCGGAACCTGCAGCAAACAGCAGGGCCAGGGCCAAGGCCAGGTCAGGCAGACAGAAAGGGGCAGTGCTGGGCACTGTTTGCATGGCAGCCCTCACTGGGACACCACACCTGGGTCACCTGGCCTGGCAGGTGCCATGGAAACCCCTGGCAGGGACTGATGGCACAGACCCTGGCACTGAGACGCTGCTGCTGGGCCGGGTGCTGAGCACAGGGCTGGGCACACAGAGATGCTTTTGTTCTTGCTGAGCTCCCACTGAGCCAAAGCCTGGCCTGCCCCTCCTCTGGCCACGCTGGAGAGGGGCTGGGGCTGCGGGGGAGCTTGGGAGGGGACACAGCCAGGACAGGTGACCCCCACTGACCCCGGGGATACCCCAGACCATAGGGCATCACGCTCAGAGTATAAAGTGGGGGGAACAAGGAGGAAGGGGGGACATTTGGAGTGATGGCTTTTCTCTTCCTACATAACACTTAGGCTGGAGGGGGCCCTGTTTCACCAGTGGGCAGGGTCAGCACCAAAGACACAGACACCAACTGAAGGAATTGTGTCATTTATATCATGCACAGCTGCAAAGAATCACAAAAGGATAAGCTCAGCAAAGCACATCATCATTAGCAAAGCATTACAAAAGAAGCTCAGCAATGCATCCAGTCATTGCTACCAGAGATTGCCTGGAGTGATTAAGGAAAGATCCATCACCAGTTAGCCTCAGGCTTTGCCATCATCCACAGCCACACATCAGCTGGGGGAAGCCAAGGACTGGAGAGTCACTGGGAATTCCTGCAGGTGCCTCCACCTCTGCAAGCAATGAGGCTCCAACCCCAAAGCTGTGAGAGGACCCAGCTTTTACACTGTTAAACAAACAAGCTGGCATCACTGCCACTGCGAGAACATCTGCTTTCATTCTCCTGACTGCTTTCTCCCAAAGCCTGGCCAGGGCTGAAGGAGGAACCAAGGGAGTTGACTTTGATCCTTCACCCCCAAACAAGGCCAGATGGGGCCTTGTCTGTTTCAAAATACAGAAAGATAAATCCATGTTTTATCAAGGAACACATGCATTGATCCTGTTGTTAATCATGCTTCCTTAATGAGTGGATACAAATACAACATTTGCTTGGAAGGTTCATCTAGAGGTGAGCTTTGCCTCAGGGCCTGTTCAGGCCTTGATCACAACCTGTTCAGGCCTTGGTACTTTGATCGGTCCTGAGACCTACAATCAACTACAACCTTTGTAATAACTCTTTCAGTAACACAGCTTAGATTTAGGTATTAGGCATAAAGGCATCTCCTCTTGTTCTACAATTAAGTGCAGTTTAAGTTCATTACTCAGAGCTATTCACGTTCCTTTTAAAACATGCCTAAATAGTTGCTGTTCTCTGTTCTTTATCAAATGCCTCTCTTTTCTTGAGACTGTCTCTTTTAAGAAAGGTCCCAATACTCCACTTCCCAGCACAAAGTGTCACAGCAACTCACCAAGTGCACACTCTGCAATGATGACAGGCCCTGCCACGAATGCATTTCACAGCAGCCTCTAATTTGGCAGCCACGAAGCCAATCCCACCAAGAAGAATTTTCTTCTTTCTGCCACTCTTCTACTGCTCTTTCTGTCAAGGTGATTCCTGACTGTTGGCCTTCAAACCCATCACTGCTAGCAGTGCAACATCCCCATGCCCTGATAGCCCAGGTTCCTCCTTGGCCAGCAAACAGATAATCCAAGGCCATGCGGTTCTCTGGAGTCCCCATTTGTGTTTGTTGGAGCTCATAGGATGTGCTATTGGACATTTTAACAGTATCATTTACTACCTCTTCTAATAATCCAATGTGCTATTGGACATTTTAACAGTATCATTTACTACCTCTTCTAATAATCCATTCTGCTCATTCCTGTCAACTCCACGGGGCGGGGCAGCGCACATGGGGCACAGGGTGAACCAGAATCTCTTACTTTCTGAAACCCAAGGCACTCTTTGGGTGGAAAATGCTCTCTGGGCCCTAAGTCTTCCGTGTGGTTGTTGCTGAAGGACCCTAAATGGGGCCCTGCAGCTGGGAGCGGTGTGACACTGACACTGACCAGCTGCAGCACCCCAAGTTCTACTGACATTGGGAGTGATGATAAAGCACAGCAATCTTCTGACACTGTAGCCTCTATAACTATAACAGGGTTTGGTTTCTCCTGACAGGAAATCTGAGTGAATCCTGTCACACAGATCATTGTATTCCCGTGTCCCTCAGCACAGTTTTCTGTAACTGCCCTTCATTGACTCCCTTACGAGGCAGAGCCCATTGACAGAGTTCTGGCCACCCCACAGGGTGGGCCCTCCAAGGGAACCCCATTCCTCCCAGCTTCAGCTGAGAACATACCCAGCAATTAGTGACACTGAGTGCTTTGGCTACCTTGGTCTTTAAATTTTCAAAACGTTTTTGATGACTCAGCCTTTGGTGAAACTCTGGAGGTGTTTTGGCAAACAAAGGCTCTGGCTGACTATCAAGGTACAACTTACAGACATCAGTAGTACTTTAGTGACACCGTTCTTCATTCTTTTTGCTCCATCTCATTCAAGTTAGGAACAATAATTCTGTTGTCCATGGAGCTGGCACCTTTTTAATTACAGTATAATGCCCCCAAGGTCCTTTAGTATTCAGCTTTACCATGCTGTCTGTGAGTAACAAGGCTTGGTGGGGCCCTTTCCCCTTTGGCTGGAAGAGGGCCAGGACCTCTATTTAAAGAAAAAAAAAAAGGTAAAGGGAAAAGAAAAAAAACCAATTGGATTAATTGTAAAAGATACAAGTAAAATCCAAGTGATAGTGAAACAACTTCTGTAACTTTGCATTAAGAGGTAAATGATCTCTTTAAAAAGAGAACTCAGTTATTTACATTGTAAATGTGCTGATGGCATGGATCCATCTTACTGACCTCAACAGCCTTTTTACAGTTTTTGGGGTTTGTTTCCAACATTATTATTTTAAATTGTGGTCGAAGCAATAGAAAATTGATTGGGGCCCTTCCAGCTCCAGGCAGGACTGGGAATCTCAACTCTGTCAAACCCCAAATCCTTTAGAAGATGACCTTCCTTCTCACTCTGTGAACGAGCTGCACATTCCCTCTGCAACTGTCAGGGGTTTCTTACGGATGAAAAATCCCACTTACGGCTTTTTGCTCTGGTTTGGAAGTGGGAAGGGCAATTCTCCATCCATCAGCTCCAGACTGCACTGCCTCAGGAACACGGCTCACTTGCCAGCTTTGGCCACTCATGGCACTTCTAGAGGAGGAAGAAAGTGCAACTGCACACTTCCAGCCAAAAAGAAATGAAGAATGAATAGTGGAGATCCAGGCGTTCCTGTGGAGATTCAGGGGTTCAGCTGGGACAGTGGAGAGTTTGGGTCCTTGCCAATTGGATGTGTGTCCCCAGCTGCAATCTCCTGGCCTGCAGGGGAGACTCACTCACCTGCCAAAGCAGAAAGCTCAGGCACTGTGCTCCAACAGGCTCATCTGATGCAAAGCTGTCAGAGCAATGTGAGGGCAGAGCCAGCCCAGCTGTGCCCAGGGCAGAGCCCAGCAGAGCCCTGGCAGAGCCCAGAGCAGCCTCAGCACCCACAGAGCCCGGCTGCAAGGAGAGAAACCAGAAAGCGCCCGTCAGCTGAAGGCTGCTGTCCCATTGTCCCAGCTGCCCACAGAGCCCAGGCCATGCTGGCTGTGCCCAGAGCTGTGCCCAGAGCTGCCCATCACTGCTGCCTTTGGGAGCAGAGCAGGAGGGCAGGACATTCCCAGCCTGCAGCCAGCCACGGCACATCCAGCCCTCAGCAGCTGCCCAGAGCAGGACGCTCCTGTGCTCGCTGCCATCTCCCCAAAGCTCTGACCCCACCATCCCCAGCAGACAGGACCCACCTCACGCCATCCACCGCTGGAAGAAAAGCTGGTCCCAAACGATGCCCTCAGCCTTCTCCAAGGGCATGGCCCATCCACGCCGCAGCTGCTCCCAAGAACTTCCTGATCCAGACTGGACCTTACATAGAACGCTTCCTCTAGAAAAACAAACAACAAACTGTTGAAAAGAGATTAGAGACAAGGGGAAACAAGAAAAAAACTCTTTATCTCTGTCAAGGGTCTGAGGAAGGCCCAACCCCTACATGCTAGGGAAAATCCCACCCAAAGGGGAGAGAAGCCCACACTTTCTCTCTTCCCTCCTACACTGCCCCCCAAAATAACAGTGATCCCAAAGCAAACAAGAGCAGTGGAGCAGCCCAAGCCCTTCCTTGCCTGCAAAGCAAAGCAGCCCCTGCACAGGTTCTGGAATCCCACCTCTGCTCCCACCATGGAGGTTTGTTTGTGTCAGGCTGGCTGCCCCAGCCCCAGCCCCAGCCTCAGCCCAGGCCATGCTGGGTGCTGGGGGCTGTTGGCAGGGCCAGGAGCCCACTCCCATTTTGTATCCACCCCAACCCGTGCCCCTGCCAAAAAGCAGCTGGGCACCGACTGAAGTTGCATCTGCCCCAGCACAGGGGGAACCTTTTGTTCCCAGCCAGTCTGAGCAATGCCCAAATCTGGGAGCATTTCCCCGGCTGTGGACTCATCTGCAAATTCGCTGTGGAGCCTGGCTTTGAAGACAGTGCCAGAAGTCCATCATCTTCAGCTGCCAGTGGCCAGGTTGAGGAAGAGTTTGTCATCCTTGATGTCATCCTCACTGTCTCCAGCAGCAGCAGCAGCCCCACCTGGTACAGCTTCTCCAGGGGCTCCTTCTCCTTCCCTGGGGGTCAGACCAGGTTGTCAGGGTTCTGCCCAGGGCCCCAGCTGTCAGGGAACCAGGACAAGCAAAACCAGCTCTGATGGCAGCCACCAGTGCTGGGCAGAGCAGCTCAGCTCCAGCACAAGGGCTGTGTGTTCCCACCCAAAGACCCCAGTGCATTGACACAGGCAGGGAAAAAAGTCTGGGTTTCCTTGCTTCTGATTGCCAGGGCATGTGTGGAGCTGTAACTCACCAGGGCCCTGCAGCAAAGTGTGCATGTGGCTCTCTCCCTTCTTCTATGGCAGGTGAATATCCTGTATCCAAGGTTCACAGAACAGGTCTTCTAAGGAAGGTCTGTCCAAGAAGTGCACGGATAAACACCCCCTGATAAGATCTTGGCACTCTGGGCAGAGAAACCAGAAACCAGCGGTCAGCTAGAGAAGGCTCCTGTCTGCTTTGCCCCACTCTTCCAAACCCAGGCCATGCTGCTTTTGTGCTCCGAGCTGGGCCTAAACTTTCCCATCAATTCTCTGTTGTGGAGGAGATCAGGAGAGCAGGACATGTGCCACCTCCTCAGCGGCTGCCAGAGCGAGATGCTCACGAGCTGCTGCTGTCTCCCAGCACTGGTAGTCCCCCGTGGCCAGAGATGAGGATCCACCTGGAGAGAGCCGCTGTGGCAGCAAGAGCTGATGGTCCCAGCTGATCTTCCAGCCCCTCCTGAAAGGGTGCTGCCCGCAGACCATCTGGTGCAACAGGATGCCCAGGGACCAGATCGTTGCTGCCTCTCCGTAGTACCAGCCCAAGTGGGTCCATTCCGGGGGGCTGTATGACAGTGTTCCTGTGGAATACAGATGGAGTTCATCAGGGGGATGCTGCTGCTCCCAGAGCCTGGCCCCAGCATCCCTGGGCGTGCAGGGGCTGCCCCAGTGGCACACGGGGCGACTGCTGCACTCTCGCCAGCACCTGGGACTTGTCTACAAACTCAGGGCTGGACAAGAAGCCACTGGTGATGGAAGAGGGCAGCAGAAGCCCCAGCAAGGCCTGACCATGACATGTAAAGCAAAAACTAACTCAGGGCTGGGGGAAAAAACATGCCCTTATCCTCCCTGCCTGCAGTGCCCCAAACATATTATGAAGCCAAGGCAAACAAGATGATTGGAGCAGCCCAAGCCCTTCCTCTCACCTGCACACCAAACTGGCTGGTGCACTGGTCCTGGCCCGATGTGGTAGATAGGGACAGGCGAACGGAAGATCCCGGGATGTGATGGAAAGAAAGACCTTTCCCCCTTCACCCTGCAACACGTTATCTACCACCCCCAGAACATGTAACCACACCTAACCCAGTAGTTTTCTACTCCTGACTAACCCTAGAGGCCCTACCAACCCCCCCATACGTAGCAAAGTCCCCCAAGACTATTTAAACCCATGAGATAAGATAATAAACGCTTTCGACCATCCACCACACTGGTGTCAGCGTGTGTCATTAGCCCGAGTAGCCCGGACTCGGCCGGGCTGCCGTGCTGCTTCTTGAAACCAGGTCACCGTTGCCTCCCCTGAAGGTAACATATCTGGTGCTGAAACCCGGGAAAAATTCGCTCGGGTAGCAGGAGTCGCCTGGACAAGGACAGCGGCTGGAGCGGTCAAACCGTTTCTAGGCAAGGGAGATGTCCCAGGACCCGGGATTGTCATGGACGCCATCGCCAGGGTCGTAAGTGAGATTCAGAAGCAATGGGGTATCGAGTGTAAGCTCAAAGACTTTTATCTTGCTATAGCAAGGCTGCTTGAGCCTGGGGCAATTGAACGCCCCGTGGATGTTCTGCATCCGGAAATATGGGAAAAATGCACAGCCACGCTGGCCGAGGACACAAAATCCTCAGGCAGTGGCAAAAGCCTTAAGGCGAGGGGCAAAGTAGAGAAAGCCCTGCACAGAGCAATAGAAGAGCAGGAGACATGAAGCGCGGCACGTACGTGTTTATTGGTTACACCCAAGCTAGGGGTAGGAGTGGGATCGCAAACTGCCCCTGAGGGCGATCCGCCCGGGAGCAGGGATCTGGGGGGGCCCGTCGCGTCACCCCTCTCCCCGGGCCAGAGCCCAATCCCTGCCGCGGAAACCTCCCAGAAATCTGCGGCTTCCCCGTCCGTCTCGCCACCACCGGTCAGTGACCCGTTGATGGAGGTGCAGCAGCTTTTGGCAGGGGCTGGCGAGGGAAGCCAGAGACACAGAAACCGTGGCTTGGGAAGAGATCCTAACCACGCCGCCACCCTACTCCGTTGAAAATGGCGCTGGCAGCCAAGGAGAGGGGCGGGGCGCAGGCGGTCTCGGCGCGAAAAGCCTGGAGGCGCGCGGTTTTAGAAATGCGCGTGCGCGGGAGAAAGAGGAGGAGAGCGGCAGAGGGCATGGAGCCAATCGGCAGCCGTGCCTGACGCCGTTAACATTTAAGGGAGAGACCTCCCCCTGCAGGAGGCAGGGCAAGCCTGGGGGGCGAGAGCAGTGCCGCCCCCGAAGGGAGGAGTGAGCTCGGAGCCGGACAAAAAGGCAGCGAGCCCCGGAAATGCGCTGGCATCCGACTTCCGACTCGGAGTCCAGCAGCAGCTCCGCCAGCTCGGAAGAGCTGACGGAAGCCGGCTGGGACTCTGAGATGGAGGAAACGGAGCCAACGCGATTTAAGACAAAACCGAGTAATGCTTTAAGCCGCACCGAAAAGCAACCACAATACGAACCAGTCCAGTTTACCAACTGGGGAGAAATAAAAATAGCCTGTGCTGAATGGTCCCCAGCGGCTGCCATACAAGCCTTCCCAGTGAGGCTCACCGGCCCGGAAGGGAACCAACAAAGGGTATATACCCCGGTAAACCCAAAAGATGTACAGTCAATTGTCAAAGCCATTGCAGAAAAAGGAATCAATTCGGCCATGGTCTCCACTTTAATCGATGGTCTTTTTAGTAATGACGACCTGCTTCCCTTTGATATCGAGCGAATAGGTCGCATGATACTTGATGGTGCGGGAATGATTGTGTTCAGACAGGAATGGGAGGATAATTGTAGGAAGCAGTTAGCCCAAGCATCTGGCGCGAGGCAGCCACTTCACAGATCGAGCTTATCCAGACTAATAGGAAAGCACGATGATATCATCACGCCGCAGCAACAAGCTGCGCAGATGCAGGCTGAGGAGGTCAGGGCGACCACTCGGGCTGCCAGGTAGGCTATTCGCGCAGCCTCTCGAGTCGTGGCTAAGCTGGCGCCGTGGTCCACCGTGAGGCAGGCAGAGAGCGAAAGCTTCACGCAGTTTGTGGATCGCCTGCAGGCAGCGATAGACTCCTCCACCCTGCCGGCAGAGGCAAAGGGCCCCGTGGTAGCTGACTGCCTGCGCCAGCAGTGCAACTCTGTTACCAAGGATATCTTACGTTCCCTGCCAGCCGGAGCCAGCCTGGCAGACATGATCAGACACGTAGTTAGGGAGGAACACCTGACGCCCATTCAGGCAGCCGTCCACACCCTGACCAGTGCTATGGCGTGCTTCAAGTGTGGTGAGGCAGGTCACATCGCGGTGAGCTGCCCCCATCCGGCACGGCAGCCCGCCGCAGCGCCTCCACCCCAAACACGCCCGCGGGGATCCTGCTGGGGCTGCGGGAGGAAGGGGCATCCCATTAAAGAATGCAGGTCCCGGCTCCAGGGAAACGGGACAGGGAGGGGGCGTGCGGGCCGCACTCAGCCTCCTCCCACTGCGAATACAAGGCGGCCCATCTATGCCAACCCCCAGTGGGGCGGGGAGCCCTTATACCCCATACCCCCACAGGAGGCAGCCAGCTTCATACCCCCGCCAGCAACACAATTGCAGAGTTTCACAACACAGCCTGCAGTACCTTCGTACCCACTACCACCGCAAGCAGCGCCTGTGCTGCAGGGTCAGCAGGGGACGCCCCAGAACAGGACCCCTGGGTGGCCCTGGCCATGAAAAAAGGGAAGGAGCCCCCGAAGGTGTGGGGGACATGCCGCCTTTACGACAGTCAGGACCCCCACGTAATAGGGCTTCAGTTTTGGGCAGACACAGGAGCAGACTGCTCCATCTTTCCCCAAGCACTGTGGCCCCAACACTGGCAATGCAAAGAAGTCCCTCCAGTGAACGGAGTGGGAGGGCCGTCCCGAGCTTGGAAAAGCACCCAATTAGTAGCTATAACGCTCCATACAAAAAGGGGACCAGAACAAACAGTAGCAATCCACCCCTACATCTTGCAAAACTCTCCACCCTGATAGGAAGGGACATCCTTGCTATGTTAGGAGTCAGGATTACAAATTTATAATGAGGGCCACTGCTGTACACCCACTGCTGCCAATCAAACTGACTTGGAAATCACCAGACCCCATATGGGTCGAGCAGTGGCCCCCATCAAAGCCTCGAATGGCAGCCTTGCTGGAACTGGTCGACCGCGAGCTACAAAAGGGTCACATAGAACCCTCCACCAGTCCGTGGAACACCCCTGTATTTGTAATCCCCAAGAGATCCGGAGAAGGCTATCGTCTCATCCACGACCTGAGGGAGGTGAACAAGACAATCCAGCCCATGGGTCCAGTTCAGACACTGCTGCCCGCAAACTCAGCCATCCCCGAAGGGCAGCCATGCGCAGTGCTGGACATCAAAGACTGTTTCTTTTCAATACCCCTGCATGCTGAGGACAAAGAACGGTTCGCCTTTTCCGTTGTGTTCCTAAATGGCGAGCGACCTAACCTCCGCTTCCAATGGAAGGTGCTACCGCAAGGTCTTGTGGACAGCCTGACCATATGCCAGATCACCGTGGACAGGGCACTGATGCCAGTCCGACACTCCCACCCTGCTGCAACCATCATTCAGTAAATGGACGACATCCTCGTCGCTGCACCATCAGTAAGCCAAGTGGATCACCTAGGGTCCGCGATCAGGGAAACTCTCCAGGCCAGTGGCTTTGAGATCGCGAACACGAAGATCAAGAGAGGACCGTGCTTGACCTTCCTGGGAGTAGGGATCACAAATTCCTACGTGACCCCACCCAGGGTAAAGGTCCGCCAAGACATCAAGACCCTCCATGACATGCAGCGCCTTGTGGGATCTCTGCAGTGGCTCTGCAAGATCATCCTAGTTCCTCCAGAGGTCATGGACCCCTTGTATGACCTCCTGAAAGGAAAACACCTCTGGGACACCAAGGAGCTGACGCCACAAGCAACGAAATCCCTCGACTTCATCGAACATCAGATGTCCACTGGCATGCTTGCCAGGTGGAACCCAAGCGTCCACTTCACGCAGAAGGGAGGAGTGGGAGCACTGGCCCAAGGACCTTCTGAAAAATCCCAGCCGATCCAATGGGTGGTCCTCGGAAGACCAACTCATGCATTCTCCCCAGGAGTTGAATGCGTTGCTAACCTCATCATGAAAGGCAGGAGACTCGCCCTGAGACACCTGGGAACCGAGCCGGCAAGGATACACCTCCCCTTCCGCAAGCGACCGACCATGGAGTCAACTGCGATATCGGAGCACCTGGCCCTCGCTCTCACTGGCTTCGGAGGAGAAATCTCCTACGCCACCAAACCACCTTGGACCCAGCTACTGACCATTGTCGACATAGACATGCCACCGAAGGTCATGGACCGACCACAACCAGGACCAACGGTCTTTACAGACGCCTCCTCCACGACTTCTACTGCAGCAGCGGTGTGGCAGGCAGGAGAAACATGGCATTGCATCAAAACATGTGACCCCACGCTGTCAGTGCAACAGCTGGAAGCAGCAGCAGTGGTCTTGGCGTGTGGACTCTTCCAAGATGAACACCTCAACGTCGTAACAGACTCTATATTCGTGGCAAAGCTCTGCCTAGCCATGTCGAGACCAGGTGTGTCAACATCCACGACGGCCTCCATGCTCGAAGAGGCACTCTCCTCACGCCAAGGCACCGTGTCTGTCATTCACATCAACAGCCATAACCCAGTCAAGGGCTTCTTCCAGACTGGAAATGACAAAGCAGATGCCACAGCGAAAGGAGTGTGGACATTGCAGGAAGCTCGTCAACTGCACGAGTCACTCCACATCGGAGCCAAAGCACTGGCAAAGAGATGCGGGATCTCGACAGCAGACGCGAGACACGTAGTGGCCACCTGCCCTCACTGCCAGAAGTCACACCTATGGACCGGTGGAGTCAACCCGAGGGGCCTCAAGGCATCAGAAATCTGGCAGTCAGACTTCACCCTCTGCGAACTGCTAAAGCCCCGAGCATGGCTTGCAGTGACAGTGGACACCTACAGCAGAGTGATCATAGCGACACAGCACCTCAAACCCAACTCCAAGGCCACGATCCAGCACTGGCTGACAGTTATGGCATGGCTTGGTATCCCCAAGCAAATTAAAACTGACAATGCTTCCAATTTTATCTCCAAATCAGTGCAGGAATTCGCCTTGGTGTGCGGCATCCCCTTAGTACAGGGCATCCCATATAACAGCACTGGACAAGCCATTGTTGAGCGAGCAAATCAGACCCTAAAAGCCAAGTTAGAAGTATTGGCAAAGGCAGAGGGCTTTGCCAATTCCATCCCTCAGGAGACCAAACGCGCATGCTGGCAACCGCATTGCTAGCACTGAACCAATTCCCTAGGGGAGATGAAGCAAACAGTCCCATTCGAAAACACTGGGCCACCCAGACACTAGAGGAGGGCCCACAGGTCATGGTCAAAAACGAGCTAGGCGAGTGGGAACGGGGCTGGAGACTGGTGCTTACGGGACGGGGGTACGTGGCAATTAAAAAGGAGGACAAGATCAGGTGGTGTCCACTCAGGTCGATCAAACCTGACCTTCGGAATGAAACTAATGGAAAACTGTGAGTTTTCGTTCGCAGGACACGCTCGTGGACCATCCCCGCGACACACACACCCCTGCTCCAGAGAGAGATAACGGACCACCAAGCCACCAGACAGAGCCTGAGCGTCCCACGGCGGTGAGACCCAGACATGTGCAGTGTCTCTGTGCAATCCTGCTGATGGGGTTTGTGACCGGGGGGCAAGCCGACCCAGGCCACTACCCTCACCAGCCGTTCAGATGGGTCATGCAACATCTCTCAAGTGACAAGGTGTTCAAAGAGGTCACCACCGCAAACGCTCCATCCTTTGTATTCCACATAGCCGATCTGTTTCCAGGGCAACCGAAACTACGGCCCTCAAGCCCACACATCATACTCATGTACATATCTTACTGGTGCCCAGCGTCCAACCCAGGGAAAAGGTACTGTGACTACCCGGGGTGGGGAAATTGTGGGTATTGGGGCTGCGAAACCATTGTTACAGATGCCAGACCATGGGGAGACGGGTGGCAACCACAGGAGCCCGACAAATTCTTACAGTTCACCTGGGCACCCTTTGGCTGCGGAGACCACACTGCACAGCCTAGACAACGGGGATGCGTAAGTTATAACATGACTGTCCTACAGCCAGATCACCCTAGCTGGGCCACGGGTAGAACATGGACAGTGGTCCTCAAAGAACCGAGGAGGTGGGTGAATGTGAGAATTATCAGGCTCCAGCCGCCAACGCCTCGACCAGTGGGACCCAACAAAATTATCAGGAATGTGCTGAGAGGGAAAAACACAACCCACCTCAAAACCCTGACCCCAAAAGCCACTGACACCCCGACCAGCCTTGCAGATACCCCCCAGATAGGCCGCATGGCTGAGTCAGACCCAAACCCAATCTTTCGTATGCTAGAAGCTACCTTTTAAACCCTAAACGAAACCAAACCGAACCTAACTAACTCCTGTTGGCTTTGCTATGATATCAAACCCCCTTTTTATGAAGGCATTGCTTTGGACACCCCCTTCAGTTACTCCTTGGCCAGCGCCCCCCACCAGTGCAGATGAGACACTCCCCGCAGAGGAATCACCCTGAGTCAAATCACAGGACAGGGCAGATGTTTTGGGAATGCAACCTTAGCAAAGCAGAAAGGCAACTTCTGCACTAAAGTTTTCAAACCCAACAGAAAAACCAACAAGTGGGTGATCCCATCTGCGTCTGGGATGTGGGTCTGCCAAAGGTCCGGAGTGAGTCCTTGTGTGTTCCTTGACAAATTCAATGACTCTACTGATTTCTGTGTCCAAGTTCTGATTGTCCCCAGGGTCTTGTATCGCTCAGACGAAGAGATATACCATCTTCTCGAAGAACCTAACAGACTCCACAAAAGGGAAATCATCACAGGTATAACTATCGCGATGCTGCTCGGCCTGGGAGCAGCTGGCACCGCCACGGGCGTCTCAGCCATCGCGACCCAGCAACACGGACTCTCTCAGCTGCAAATGACCATCGACGAGGACCTGCAGAGGATCGAGAAATCCATCTCCTATCTGGAGAAGTCAGTCTCTTCACTTTCAGAAGTAGTTTTACAAAATAGGCGAGGACTTGACCTTTTATTTATGCAGCAGGGAGGATTGTGTGCAGCTCTGAAGGAGGAATGCTGCTTTTATGCAGATCATACAGGAGTCGTTAAAGACTCCATGGCAGAACTCCGAGACAGACTGGCTCAGAGAAAGAGAGACAGGGAGACCCAGCAGAGCTGGTTTGAGTCCTGGTTCAATCAATCACCTTGGCTCACCACTTTAATTTCTGCCCTGGTAGGTCCACTGGCAATACTGCTTTTGGCTATTACCATAGGACCATGCCTGCTGAACAAACTAGTCTCGTTTGTTCAAGCCCGTCTGGAAAGGGCAAACATTCTGTTCGTAGGCCACCAACAAATGCTATAAACCAAAAAACTGCAAACACAGTCAGTAGCTAAAGCCTTCAGCACCTGCCTTAAAAAATCTACCCTGATCTACTAAACCACCCTTTCCTTAACAAGTTACAAGTCTGTACCTCACTCCAATGCCTCTATCTACGACTACCTCATTTTGTATATGATAAGGAGGGGGGAGATGTGGTAAGATAGGGACAGGCGAAGCGGAAGATTACCGGAATGTCACGGAAAGATAGACCCCTTCCCCCCTTCTCTCTCCCCTGCTTATCTGCTACCCCAGGAGTCAGAAAAGAATGTAGCCACACCTGTTCTGGTAAAATTCCACTACCCACTATCCTCCGAGACCCCAAACCCCCCTCTGACGTAGCAAAGACTCCTAAACCTATATAAACCCACGAAATAGGATAATAAACGCTCTTCAACCGTCTGCCATATTGGCATCTGCGTGTGTTGATTAGCCCGAGTGGCTTGGACGAGACCAGGCCGCCGTGCTGCCTTATCTGAACCAGGCTCCTGGTTGTCTTTCATAAAGACAACAGCTGCAGCAAAGCCTCGGCACGCAAAGCCCTTCGCGGCGCTGTGCCCTGTGCCAGGAGGGATTTTGCCAGCAGAGCTGACCCCAAATTTCTTCTCCCAAGCAGCTTTAGGACACGCGACATGGAGCAGCCAGAGCCCACTCTCAGCTGTGTGCTGTCCTCCAGAAGAATCCTGTGTGTGAAGCAGCCTGGGAACAGGGTTCAGTGTCAGAGAAGGGGAACTCAGAGCCCTTTTCTTCCCTCTGGCCTGAGGCTCTGCATTGCCAATGGCCCTGCAGCTGCCAAAGGGGCCTTTTTGGCTCAGCTGAGAACAGTTCTGCTGAGAGCCTGTCCTAAACCTGCTTTTCCTGCAAATGTGCCCAATTAATCCTCATTTCTTGCAGCCCCAGGTCTTGCGTGAGTGCCGATGTTACAAGTGAAGGATGGAACAACTCTGCTGGTTGGGAGTTCTCTTTCTCTTGTTTTGATATTTTGTTTGTTTGTTTTTTTGTTCCGTATTTTGTTTTGGTTTGATTGGGGTTTTTTTGGTGAGTTTTTTTTTTCTGGTTTGTTTGTTTGGAGTTTTATTGGGAGGTGTTTTTTTTTAATTTTAGTATGGTTTTGTTTGCGGGTTTTTTTTTGTTTTTTTTTTAATCAATTCCCCCTGTCACCTCTGGGCAGAGCTCTGTAACTGTGTCTGACACTTGTCTGTCACCTCTGGGGTGTCACAGACAGGGAACGCTGAGGCTGTCACCGCTGGGGTGTCACAGACAGGGAACACTGGGGCTGTCACCGCTGGGGTGTCACAGACAGGGAACGCTGGGGCTGTCACCGCTCCTGCCCTGTCTCCAACAGCTCTGCCAGTGCCTCAAGGGGACACAAGGCTGAGCCAAAGGGTGAGAATTGCAGAAGGGGCTGAGCTGGGAGGGACCCATTGGGATCATCGAGTCACAGAATCACAGAATCACAGAATTACTGGGTTGGAAGAGACCTTCAAGATCATTGAGTCTAACCCATGCCCTAACACCACCTCAACTAAACCACAGCACCGAGTGCCACATCCAATCTTTTTTTAAACACATCCAGGGAAGGTGACTCTACCACCTCCCCAGGCAAACCAATCCAATACTTTATCAGCCTTTCTGTAAAAAGAATTTATCCTAATATTCAACCTGTATTTCCCTTGGTGCAGCTGAAGACTGTGTCCTCTGGTTCTGTCAGTTGTTGTCTGGAGAAAGAGACCGACCCCCAGCTGACCACAGCCACCTTTCAGGAAATTGCAGAGGGTGATAAGGTCACCTCTGAGTCTCCTTTTCTCCAGGCTAAACAACCCCAGCTCCCTCAGTCATTCCTCACAGGGCTTGTGTTCCCAGCCCCTCACCAGCCTTGTTGCCCTTCTCTGGACGCCCTCAAGCGTCTCCATGTCCTTCCCACACGGAGGGGCCAGAACTGGACACAGCACTCGAGGTGCAGCCTCACCAGTGCCAAGTACAAGGGGAGAATGACCTCCCTGCTCCTGCTGGCCACCCTGTTCCTGACACAGGCCAGGAGCCATTGGCCTCCTTGGCCACCAGGGCACATTGCTGGCTCATGTTCAGCCGCTGTTGGCCAGGAGCCCCAGGTCCCTCTCTGCCTGGGCATGGACCAGCACACCGTCCCCAGCCTATAGCATTGCAGGGGCTTATTGTGGCCAAAATGCAGGACTTGGCACTTGGACTTGTTAAACTTCAACTTACTGGACTCTGCCCATCCCTCTAACCGCTCCAGGTCTCCCTGCAGAGCCCTCCTACCTTCCAACAGATGGACACACGCTCCCAACTTAGTGTCAGCTGCAGATTTCCTAATGAAGGACTCAATCCCCTCCTCCATGTGGTCAATAAAAACATGGAACAGAGCTGGCCCAGCACAGAGCCCTGAGGGACCCCACTGGTGCCTGTCCCCAGCTGGATGCAGCACCACTCACCACCACTCTCTGGGCCCGTCTGTCCAGCCAGATCTGGAGCCAGCAAAGACTGCTCCTGTCCCAGCCATGGGCTGCAGCTTTTCCAGGAGTGTGCTGTGGGAGGCAGTGCCAAACTCCTGGTGCTGTCTGCAGGAGATGCCCAGCACAGGCTGCCTCTGTCCGCTCAGTGCCAGCCTGTCTCCCCAGGCCAGCACAGCAGCCCTGGGCAGGGCACAGAGGGGCCTGGCCAGAGCTGGTGCCTGCAGCAGCAGCTGCCTCTGCATTCCTCCCAGCAGGCACAGAAACGGCTGCTGCTGTGTGCTTTTATAGGATTTCACTGTGTTTTAGTACATGAGTTAGGAGTTTAATGCTAGCAAGTTTCGGTTGGTATTGTTCCTTGTGCCCCCCATTCCTTCCCCTCACAATGGTTTCTCCCAGGTTGTTCACTCCTGAGCTTTCCCGCCACTCAGCTGTCCCTCAGAGTGCCAATCTCCCTGTTCCTCCCCTCTTACCCTTAAATAGATGTGTCAATCCAGGTTGTGCTGCCCACCTCCCTGTCTGTCATCGCAGCCACCCCCATTTGGTTCTGGAAGGTTCCCTGTCAGTCACCCATGTTCTTATAGTTGGTTAGTCCCCGAGGCTTCTCCCCTCCCCTGTCTTTTCCCCACTGGTTGTAAATCCAAGATGTAATTCTCCTGTAATCTGTCTCCACTGGTATCCCATGTTGCCGCCCCATGGTCCTGCCCTTGGCATTGCCCATCCCCACATGCCAGTGCCCATCCCGGGAAGAGCCCTGAGCACTGAGGGAGGGACAGGATCTGCCTTGCCAGGGGCTGGGGCTCAGGCCTGGGCCCTTTGCATTCCTGAAACACATCCCCACCATTTCCCTCATCCCAGCGCTGGCACTCAGAGCAGCTGAGGAATGGAGTCACACCCAGGGGTGTCCCCAGGGCTCAGCACTGGGGCCAGGTCAGTGAAATCTCTTTATTGCTGGTCTGGACGAGGCCATCGAGGGCACCCTCAGGCAGTTCCAGGTGAGCCCAGGCTGGGTGGGAGTGTGGCTGTGCTGGAGGGCAGGAAGCTCTGAAGAGGGATCTGGACAGGCTGGAGCCATGGGCCCAGGACAATGGGATGAGGTTCACCAAGGCCAAGGGCCGGGTCCTGCCCTGGGCTCACAACCACCCCAAATCCCTGGCTGTGCCCTGCCCCTGATCCCCACAGCCTGTCCTGTTTCCTTCATCCCTGCATTGCCAGGGACTTTCTGGGACAAGGGAGCTCTGCTGTGGGGATGGAGGGAGCTCCAAGTGCCACCACTGGAGTGGGAACCACAACTCATCAGGTTTGTGTCCTTTGGGGGTCAGGAACTGGTGAGACTCAGAGGCACAGAAAGTTTCTCTTCATGGCCAACAGACCACAGTTGAACAGGACACAATTTAATAACAATCACACTCTTCCCTGAGCTATGTGCAGCATCCCAGCAGCATCTGATGAGTCCAGCATCCACAAGTGATTTCCATGCTAGAATGAATTTCAGACAAACATGGTTCTGTGATAGATATCGGCACAATTAAGTTCTTGTATCAGGATGCTCATCCTGGAGTGGGTCAAAACAGTTCAAACAATTCCTGATTTTCAAAGCTCTCAGTGGTGGATGGAGAAGGGAGGTCAGGCTGCTTTTGGTGTTGAGGAAATGCTGAAACCAGCCTGACTCATTTAATTCCCTCCTGGCCTGGCTGATCTCCCCTCTTTCCCCTTCCACCCATTGGCTTTTCTCTCCCACCAGGTGCCCCGGTGAAGAGCCTGGCTCTGTGTTCTCCATCCCCTCCTCGCTGGCACTGCCAGGCTGCGATGAGGAGCCCCTCAGCCTTCCCTGCTCCAGGCTGGACAAGCCCAGCTCCCTCAGCCTCTGCTCACAGCCCAAGGGCTCCAGCCCCACCTTGGAGGCCCTTCCCTAACCCTGCTCCAGCTCCCAGACATCTTTCCTGCCGTGGGGAACCCAACCCAGGCCACAGGGACCTGGATAATCCTTGTCCTTGATGTCCTGGTCACACAGCCCTGGCCCCTTGTCCCCATGTCAGGCTCTGGGGTAGATCCTGTGGAACATCCTTTGGTGGAGGCTGTGGCTCCAGGTGGATCAGGGGGATGCCGGGGGACAGGGACCCCGCTGGGCATGAACAGCATTGGACTTGTTGGGATAAACTGTGAGGGGGAGCTGGGGCGGAGTGACCAACCCAGTGACCTCACAGAGCCCTCCTGGGATGTCACACAGCCCCTCTGTGATGTCACAGCCCATTCTGTAATGTCACACAGCTGGTCTCTGATGTCACAGACAATTCTGTGATGTCACAGCCTGCGCTGAGATGTCACAGCCCATTCTCTAGTGTCACACAGCTGGTCTCTGATGTCATAGTCTGCCCATTGATGTCACAGCCAGCTCTGATGTTACAGGGAATATATGTGCCAAATACAGAATATGAACAGAAACTTTCCTGCACTCAGCATGCTCAGCTTTGGGAGGAGCGATTCCCCGTGCATCCGGCTGAATAAAGAATGCTGCTTCTTAATGCTGCTCTGGTGTTAAGGAGTTTTCTGTTTCACCGAATTTTTGGTAACACTGCACTCCCAAGGAAAGCTCTGTCTCCTGCTGCTCACAAACAGAGAAGGGCTGGTGGCAGATGTGGGGGTCGGAGGCTGCCTGGGGCACGGTGACCATGAAATAATCAAGTTTTCAATGATCTGTGACAGAAGGAGGGGCAGCAACAAAACTTCCACACTGGAAACAGGAAGGGCAGACTTTGGCCTGTTTAGGATGCTGATTTAGGGAGTCTCGAATCATGTCCTGATTTTTTTTAAGGGAAACAGCCCTTGAAAACCAAGGGGTCCAGGGAGGATTGACACATTTCTAGAAAGTAATCTTAAGGGGGAAGGAGCAGCCTGTCCCAGTGGGGCAAAGGATGAGCTGGTGAGGAAAATGACTGGCCTGGCTGCCCATGGAGCTTTTGTGGGAACTTGGGAAAAAAGGACTGGCAATGCAGGAAGTGTTTAAGGATGTTGTTAGGTTATGCAGAAAGAAAAGGAGAGAGATGAAAGCTTAATTAGAACTTAACCAGGCAGCTTCTGTAAAATGACTAAATAATGTTTTTATTTAAAAATTTATAGCAAAAGGAGGGAGGCTAACCTCTAGTCTTTATTGGAAGCAGTGCAGAACATAGTAACTAAAGATAAGAAAAAGGCTGAGCTACTTAACATCTTGTTTGTCTCGATTTTCAACATATGGACAGGTTGTCCTCAGGACAAGAGTTCTCCTGAGCTGGTAGGTGGGCACAGGGAGCAGAACAGCCCCCTGTAATCCAGGAGGAAGCAGCTGGTGACCTGCTGGGCCACTCAGATGCTCACAGGTGGATGGGATCCATCCTAGGGGGATGAGGGAGCTGGTGGATGAGCTCCCCAAGCTGCTCCCCACCATTTACCATCAGTCCTGGCTCACCAGGGAGGTCCCAGAGCACTGGAGGTGCCAGTGTGAGCCCATCCCCAAGAAGGGCTGGAAGGAGGATCTGGGGAACTCCAGGCCTGTCAGCCTGACCTCGGTGCCCGGCAAGGTTATGGAACAGATCACCTTGAGTGCCACCACAGGGCACCCACAGGATGGCCGAGGGGTCAGAGCCAGCCAGCGTGGATTTAGTGGGGCAGGTCCTGCCTGAGCACCCTGATCTCCTTTTATAACCAGGTGACCCACCTGTGGATGTGGGAAAGGCTGTGGATGTGTCCATCTGGACTTCAGCAAAGCCTTTGACACTGTCTCTGACAGCATTCCCTGGAAAAGTTGCAGCTCACGGCTTGGGCAGGTTCCCTCCTGGCTGGGAGATGGAAGAGCTGGCTGGAGGCTGGGCCCAGAGAGGGGTGGGGATGGTGCTGCACCCAGCTGGTGTCCAGTCCCTGGTGCTGTCCCCAGGGATCTGTGTTGGGCCCAGTCCTGTTTAACATCTTCACCGATGATCTGGGTGAGGGGATCGAGCCCACCATCCCCAAATTTGCAGGTGACACCAAGCTGGGTGTGAGTGTGGATCTGCTGGAGGGCAGGACAAGGAGACACAGCCTTCAGCTGCACCAGGGGAGGTTTAGGCTGGACAAGAGGAAGAAGTTCTTCACAGAAAGGGTGAGTGGGCACTGGAATGGGCAGGCCAGGGGGGAGGTGGCAGAGTCACTGTCCCTCTCCAGTGGCACTCAGTGGCATGGTCTGGGTGACAAGGCGGTATTAGGGCATTGGTTGTACTTCATGATCCCAAAGGTCTTTTCCAGCCTATTTGATTCTGTCATTCTGTGATGATTGGGACACTCTGGGGCCATTGTGACCCTGCAGGGCCTCGTGGAACTAAGAGGACCATGGTGACACTGTGCAGCCCCATAGAACCAGGGCCCCATTGTGGTGCTCTGGGGCCAAATGGAACCAGGGAGTCCCCGTGACACTGGGTCCTGGTGGAACCACAGAGGCCATTGTGACACTGTGGGGCCTCGTGTAACCGAGGGGTTTCACCATTGTGACACTGCGAAACCAAGGAGAGCATTGGGAGAGTCCAGGGCCCAGTGAACCAAGGGGCCGTTCTGACACTGCCAGGCCTCATGGAACCCAGGGGACATTGTGACACTGCAGGACCTTGTGTAACCAAGGGGCCACTGTGACACTGCGTGGGCTCATGGAAACAAGGAGTCCATTGTGACACTGAGGGGACTTGTGACACCACAGAGAGCATTGTGGCAATGTGGGACCTCATGTGACCATGGGGCCTTTGTGACACCCTGGGGCCCCATGGAACCAAGGGGCCACTGTGAAACTGCGGCACCAACGAGAACATTGTGACACTGTGAAGCCCCATGGAACCAAGGAGTCCATTGTCACATTTTGGGGCCCCATGGAACCAAGGAGACCATTGTCACATTTTGGGGCCCCATGGAACCAAGGAGCCCAGTGTGACAGTGCAGGGCCTGATGCAACCAAAGGGACATTGTGACACTGAGGGCCCCTTGGAACAAAGGACATCTTTGCAGATGACACCAAGGTGGATGTGAGTGTTGATCTGCTGGAGGGCAGGAGGGCTCTGCAGAGGGCCCTGGACAGGCTGGATCCAGGGCCCAAATCCATCAAGGTGAGGTTTAACAAGTCCAAGTGCCAGGTCCTGCACTTTGGCCACAACAACCCCTGCAGCACCACAGGCTGGGGACAGAGGGGCTGGACAGGAGCCAGGCAGAAAGGGACCTGCAGGGACTGATGGACAGCAGGCTGGACATGAGCCAGGCAGAAAGGAACCTGCAGGGACTGATGGACTGCAGGCTGGACATGAGCCAGCCGTGTGCCCAGGTGGCCAAGAAGGCCAATGGCTCCTGGCCTGGATCAGGAATGATGTGGTCAGCAGGAGCAGAGCTGCTGTGCCAGCACTGATCTGCCCCAGCTCTGCACACAGACAATTGCTGCTGCAGCTCCAGAGAAGGCAACAAAAGGGCATCTCTGCAGAAAACTCTGCTGGGAGATCCTTTAGATCCTGGAAAGCCACCAAGAGCACAGACCCTAACTGACACAGTCTGGGGCCACAGGGAAGGTGGAGAGAAAAAAGATGAGAAATGGCACAATCAATGACATTTCCTTGTGGACAACATTATAATGTAAAACAAAGAAAAAGAACCTCCAAATGGAAAAGAACAAGAAGTATCAAAGATGACTTTTAGTACAAGTGATTTGCAGAAATTGGCCAGCAGTTTAATGTTCCTGAAAGCATCCAGTCATCAGTGTCCACACTGCAGCCTTGAGCTCCTGGTTCCTCAGGCTGTAGATGAGGGGGTTCAGGGCTGGAGGCACCACCGAGTACAGAACTGACAGGGCCAGATCCAGGGATGGGGAGGACATGGAGGGAGACTTCAGGTGAGCAAACACTGCAGTGCTGAGGAACAGAGAGATCACGGCCAGGTGAGGGAGGCAGGTGGAAAAAGCTTTGTGCTGTCCCTGCTCAGAGGGGATCCTCAGTATGACCCTGAAGATCTGCACATAGGAGAAAACAATGAACACAAAACAACACAACAACGAACTGACAGTAACCACAAGAACCCAATGTTCCCTGAGGTAGGATTTGGAGCAGGAGAGTTTGAGGATCTGTGGGATTTCACAGAAGAACTGGCCCAGGGCATTGCCATGGCACAGGGGCAGGGAAAATGTATTGGCTGTGAGCATGAGAGCATTGAGAAAGGCACTGGCCCAGGCAGCTGCTGCCATGTGGGCACAAGCTCTGCTGCCCAGGAGGGTCCCGTAGTGCAGGGGTTTGCAGATGGACACGTAGCGGTCGTAGCACATGATGGTCAGGAGGAAATACTCTGCTGACATGAAGATCAGAAGGAAAAAGAGCTGAGCAGCACATCCAGAGTAGGAGATGTCCCTGGTGTCCCAGAGGGAATTGTGCAGGGCTTTGGGGACAGTGGTGCAGATGGAGCCCAGGTCGCTGAGGGCCAGGTGGAGCAGGAAGAAGAACATGGGCGTGTGCAGGTGGTGGCCGCAGGCTACGGCGCTGATGATGAGGCCGTTGCCCAGGAGGGCAGCCAGGGAGATGCCCAGGAAGAGGCAGAAGTGCAGGAGCTGCAGCTGCCGCGTGTCTGCCAGTGCCAGCAGGAGGAAGTGGCTGATGGAGCTGCTGTTGGACATTTGCTGTGGCTGCACATGGGCACCTGTTCATGGAGAAAGGACAGGGACAAGTCAGGAGAGGCTGCTTGGAGCCAAACGTGAGCCGTTCCCTGTAGACTGTCCTGCTGGGACGCACCTACCCTTGTTCCTGCTCTGGGAAAACCGTTGGCTGCAATCAGAGCACGATCACACTCCCAGCTCACCCTGGGATAAACCAGACCCTGCCTGGAGCAGAGGGATCGCTGAATGTCTCAGCCTCTCCAAAGGTCTCTGGGCAAGGTCTGAGCACCCCCTTGTTCCAAGGACACTCACGGCTCCCTTGGCCAGCCCAGCAGCATTTCCTCAGCTGTGGCAGCTCTGCACTTCCCCGTGGGACATTCAGGGAGCTCCCAGAGGCTCTGGCACAGATCTGCACCCAGGAGGGCAGCTCAGAGCTGGGAAGGGCACAGCAAGGAGATCCCAGGCTGTGCCCATGAGGGGATCTCAGGGAGGGGCTCAGCTCATTCCCCTTTCCCATGGACTGCTTTGCCCAGAGCCCCACAGGTCCCAGGGAAGCTTGGACACCCCATTCCCATGGACACCCCTGCCTAGCAGGAATGCCAAGGGCAGTGCCTGACTCAGCTGCTGCAAATTCCAGAGTCACCCTGAGAGCCCCAGGTAGCAGTGACAATATCAGGGGAGTGCAGAAACAAGAGAAGATGTTGTGGTGCTGTGCCTGAGAGGGCAGAGACAGCTGGGCACTCAGGACAGTGTTCCCGAGCCCAGCTGTGCCTGGCACCTCCCACACACCAACAGTGCCCTCCTGCCCCGGCAGTGCTCTGTTCAGCCCCCTCTGCTTCCCTGAGCATTTCCCTGGGCCTGGACATCCCCTCCTGAGAGGTGCCTTGTCCCTGCCAGCGCTCACAGAGCCCATCCCACCCTGTGTGCCCTCGGCCCGGCCCTACAGAAACCTGCCTGTGTGCAGGGCCCTGGCTGGGGCAGGCTCTGTGTGCAGCTGGGCAAGGGCAGCTCAGGAGAGCCCTGCTGGGCCCTGCAGAGGTGATGCTGCTGCTGTCCAGGGCTGAGGAGTGGCTGAAGGCCCTTTGGGAGGCTCCCAGCAGAGAGACTGACCACCCAAAGTCACAGTTCTGGAGTCTCTGTAAATGTTCAAGCATGACTTTGATGATCCTGTGTGTCCCTTTCAACTCAGAATGTTCTGTCATTCTGGGATTAAAATTCCTGTTCTGCTTCTCTCATCCCACTGTTGTCTATAATAAAAAGAGAAAAAACCCCTTGCAACAGTGTTAGAACAGTAAAGTAAAAACCAGACTGCGGCTTCCGGGGGTCACTTGCGGCTGTCCCCCGTCCCTCCCCGGCCCCCCGGGACCCCTCCGGCTCGCTGTCCCCTCAGGGGACCGGGGTTTGCCGCGGTCCCGCTGCACTGGGCTCACCAGGCAGCGGCTGGGTTTGCACGGTCCGAGCGGCGGTGCGCCTCGGTCGCCGCAAGGAGTCGAGATAAAGAGACGAAGAGAGGTCAGTTGTGTGCAGTCCAGAGAGATTGTATTGCCTGAACGGTTGCAGGGACAAAAGACCCTGGTGTTGCAGCATTTTTGAGAGAAAGAGGACATGAGTTATGAGATTTGAGCTACTCCAGTCTAGGCCTCAGATTTGGGCCTTGCGAGGCCTTCAAGCCTCTGACACAGTTAGAAATTCAGAGCTTGTGGCGCAGATAGAAATAGTCTTAAGGTGTGATGGGGACCACTGGGCTGTCTGGGTGTGAATTAGTACAGGTTTCATAGTGTAAGGTGTAGGCCGTTTTAAGGAAAAGGTAAACAATGTTAGCTTGCCAATCAGAGTGTCTTTGTTTTTGTAAACTATGTAGAAGCTTATATAAACTACCATCTTATCTTGAATAAACGGAGAACGTTTGATTAACCACATTGGTTCAGATCTGCGTTTGTCTTGTCCAGCTTTCCGTTTTCCTGAGATTCCCCGGCTTTTCCCTGGGCTACTGCCCAGATACAGTTTTATACAGCAAAAATAAGATATAAGGTCTAAACAATAGAGACAGTGTCCAGCATGGGCTCATCAGAACCACCCCAGGGGTCGGGTCCAATGGGAACTGCTCAGGTGTGGGGAAAAAGGGGTTTACAGAAAAATGCTGAAGCAAAACTTTCCTGAAACAATGGGGCATACATAAATGTATCTTTTCCTCAGTTTCCCATTCCCAAGGCCTTTCTAAAACCCTTTCTCCACACTACCGCGCCAGCGCGATAGCAACACCAGACCTTTCTTGGAAGCTTCCAGGTGTCCCAGTGGGAATGGGGCACACTCAGCCCCTGATTTCAACAATTTATTAAGGTTGAATCTTTAGGATATCTAACAGGAACATCCAATAGGAGATTCAGTTTCCCCAGTTACACACCCCTGGCTCAACCTGTTGGAGTAAGTCCAGGGCCTTCTTTGTCCCAGTTTTTGTTATCACTGCTCACATTCACTCACTCTGGCTGCTCTGCACAAGAGATAAGCACAGAATGTACTCACAGGGTCTGTGGGCATTGGGATGTTCCAGCTTTAGGAGATCACTGCAGGAGCTGCAGCTGCATTGCCCTGCAGCCAGAGGTTCCTGTACCAAGGGGTGGCAGTGATTCTGCCCCAGGCACTTCTCAGCCCTTCCCAGCCCTGACTGATTGAAGCTCTCTGTGCCTCTGTGCTGTGCCCGGGCTGGCTGCAGGCAGTGCCCCAGCCCTGCTGGGCTGGGAGAAGAGCTGCTCAGCAAGAGAAATGTGCTTTTGAAGCTCTCCTTGGTTACCAGGATCTCCCTCTGTGCCAGGAGCCCGGCCCAGCTCAGCAGCACAGACACAGCACAAGGACTTTAATGACCCTCTGGGGCTTTGTGCTCAGGCCCTGAACATCAGGCCCTGAGAGGGAGCTGCAGAAACCTCTCCGGAACTCCAAGTCAGACTCCAACTCCAAAGTTTCTCTGACTTTTAATGGGTCCCACTGAGGGACACAACTGAGAAAGTGTCCCCAGGCCGCAGGAAGAGCAGAGAACTGGAGGCACTGATGACTGGTGGGGACAAAGAGAAGCCAAGTCTTGGTGCCCTGGGGCACAGCAGGGTCTGTGCCACCAAGGGCTGTCAGGAGACACCTTGTCCTGAGGCCATGGGGCCTCCTGGCACAGCCCCAGCCAGGCTGGGCACTGTCACCCCCTGGTCCTGCCCTCAGCATCCCCCCCTAGCCCACATCCCAGTGGCCTCAAGGATCTGCTGGAAGGAGTCCCTGGGGGTCCTTGGTCAGCAATGGCCCTGGGGGCTCCTTCATGCTCCCAGGGACTGCAGGTTTTTCAAAGGACTTTGGCTTTTGCTTTTGACTTGGAGTCTCTGAGAGCTTTCTACAAGCATGGCCTCCAATTATCTACTTTAATTAGTCCCTGGAGAGGCTTTGTCAGGAGCAACACTCACTGGGGTTCATTAATGCTTCAAGGTACTTCAGTTCTTTTAAGGTACTTGGTGTTTCCCTTTTGATCCATCCTCTGTGAGAGGTTTGTGCAATCATGGCCCCAATTATCTGCTTTAAGGAGTCCCTAGAGAGCTTTGTACTGACACTCAGTGGAGCTCATTAATGCTTTGAGATACTCAGGGTTTTTAAGGTACTTTGGACTTTCCTTTCCACACTAAGAGGTTTTTGTGCCATTTTGAGTCTCTGAGAGGTTTTTGTGCCATCTCAGCCTCCAGTTCTCTTGTCCAAGGAGTCCATGAGGAGCCTGTGTTGGGGATGGACCTCAGTGGGACCCATTCATGCTCTGAGACTCCAACCACTTTGGGGCTTTCTTTTGACTTTGAGTCCTGGAAAGGTTTGTGCAATCTCCTCTCAGGCCCTGAGGTTTCAGGGCTCAGCTCCAAATGCACCACGGGGCTCATTGGGATCAAGCAAGTCCTGACAAACCATGGCTCTGCCGTGATTTCCCTCTTGTCTGAGGCAATCAATCAGGAAGTTTCTGTAGTGATTTTTGTTCATAATTTTAAGATTTCTTGGCCAATGCATCAATTAGTGTGGTGGGTTCAGCGTTGGCTAATTACGAGTGCACTCACTAGAATATACTTACTCATTTCCTGCTCTGAGGTAGGATTAGGAGAAAGGAAAAGTTTGTTCAAAACTTTAAATGGGTGTAAAGAAAAGTTTATTAACAGTAACTAAAAGAAAGAGTAATAAGAATCAGACAAATTTTTCAGAACACTTCCTCTCTCCATACAACCTGACAATGTAAAGAGAAAAAACCTAAAATTTTCAGTCAGTTCACTACCTCTAGAATAGTCTTGCTTCAGTTAACTTAGCAGGAGAAGTTCCTCTTGTTAATGTTACGGAGACTTCTCCACAAGAAAACAGTTATCTCATGGCTTTTCATTTCCACGAACAGCAACTACCCAGAAAAATCTGCAATTGTCAAGTCACTCTCATTTTTTTCACAGCTTTTCCCACAGCTCTGTTTATAGTCCATGTTAACTTATGGGGTATTAGTTTCAAGATCAGCTATTTAAGAGCAAAGGTTCTCTTCATCTATGTCTGAAATCATCTTCATCTCTGGGAACAGAGGTCTTCCTCTTCTCTCCCTGGGGGCACAGGGTCTCATCACTCTTTTTTTTCTTTTCAAACTTCTTATGGGATCACAGCTACTGCAACATTTGCTTACTTTAGCATGGAGGCCTTTGCTGAAACAAGTCATCTCCCCATATTTTTCAATGCATTATAGGGAAAAAGAGAGTCTGATGTATCCATGACATCCTTCTCCATAGCTTTACCAGAGGATTTCAGCCCCAGAATCAAGGCATCTCCTCACCCCTCCTATGTGGGACTCAACAACCTCTTCACTGACCTCGGTGTGTTCATGTTGCTGCTCTGTGTGCCTGCCCTGTGTCCTTTTCTCTCACTGGAGGCAGGATGGCAGCACTGGCAGAGTCAGTATCTGCCCGGGGCTGCAGATGGTTGCGTGAGCCCGGCCGGGCTCGGTCCTTGCGGCCGGAGCTGTTTTCCCATGGAGGTTTCTGCAGCGGCTGCGCTGGGGCTGTGTCAGGCTGGGCCGCGCTGGGGCAGGGCCAGGATCTCAGCAGCCAGGCCAGAGCCCAGCAGCAGCACGGCCGGGGCCGATGGCTTCTCCTCCCCTGCCCGCTGGCTGCGGGCGAAGCCCAAGGGCGGCAGAGCCTTGGCCGAGCCGGCCCGGCCCGGGGCTGCTCCTGGGGCCCGGCGGATCCCGGCTGGGCCCGGGCTGGCGGCGGGGCAGGGCTCGGCAGCGGCCAGATGTCAGCACCCGCAGCCACGGCCCGGCCTCGGCCCCGCGGCCTCCCCTGCCCTGCCCGGCAGCCGATGGGGCCTGGCGGCTCCCTGGGAAGGGGCCCGGCCCCACGGCAGGAGCCGCCCGGCCCCACGGCCGAGACGGGGCTGGGCCGGCCTTGGCACCTCTTTGGGGCCAGAAGGGAGAGAGACCCAGCCAGGCTTTCTCATCTTCAACTTGGGTCTGCACAGAGGCGTCTGCAGTTTGCTTAGTGGTTTAACAGATTGTCAGCTCTCAAAGCTAATTACTGATTGGTTTTTTGTCAGACATGGCAGAAACTGCTAGCAGCTTCTCTCAGGACATCACTTCTGTGATGCAAAACCACCACAGCAGCACTGAGCACAGAGCTCCTTTGACCATATACAGTGGTCATGTGCCCGAGGCCTCAGAACCCCTCCTTGGGAGATCTCTGGGCCCTCTCCAAGGTGTTTTCAAATGAAAACATTCAGCTCAGAGTCTAAGAAAATCACCAGAGGACAGGGCCAGCCTGACCTGTCTGTCCCGTCTACTTTTGTCTGGGAGCAAGTCTTGGATATACGGAATTTGGGAGGCCAAATTCTAATTTTGGCCATGGACCCTGGACATGAAGACCAATTCTTTTCCATAGGAATGAAGGAACGGAGCCCCAGTGCTTCAGGGGCAGATGAGAGGTGACCACCAGAGGCAAAGGCCAGCTAGAGCTGGCAGGTTATTTTCTGGGAGATACTCTTGCACACAGGAAAATTTTTAGGCAGAGTGTCAGTTTTGGCAATAGGCATCAGAAAAGGTGGAGAGTTCTTTTCCACAGCAAGGAAAGCACGGAGCCCCTGTGCTCCAGGAGCCTTGATGGTACTGGCAGATTTGGGCTGGAAGCAACCCTTGGGTATAGGGAAATCGGGAGGTGGAACCCCAGTTTTGGCCATTTCTGTGTAGATAAGAAGGAGGGCTCTTTTGCATAGGAAGGAAAACACAGAGCCTCAGTGTTTCAAACGCAGATGAGAGGCAGCCCCCAAGGGGCCAAGGGCAGCCAGACCTGTCTCTCCTGGCTGATTTCACTTGGGAGCAATCCTCGAATGTATGGAGTTTTGGAGGTGGAATCCCAGTTTTGGCGATGACAGGATGAATGATTTTTTCCTATAGGAAAGAGAAGAGTAAAGTCCAAGTGTTCTGGATGAGAGGTGATCACCCTTAGGCCAAGCCAGCCAGACCTGTCTCTCCTGGCACCTTTCATCCAGGGGCTGTCCTTGGACATAGGGCATTTTGGAGGTGGAATCTCAGTTTTGGCTGCGAGTGCCTGGACAGGAAGATGAATTCTTTTCATTAGGAAGGAAAGCACAGAGCCCCAGTGTTTCACAGGCAGATGAGTGCCAGCCCTCAGGAAGCCAAGGCCAGCCAGACTTGTCTCCCCTGGCAGCTTTTGTCTGGGAGCTATCCTTAGATATAGAGAATTTTGGAGGCAGATCCCCAATTTTGGCCATGGGTGCCTGGTTGAGATGGATGTTTTTTTCTCATAAGAAAGAAAAGCACATGGTCCCATGTTTGAAAGGCAGATTTGAGGTGGCCCCTGGGTGGCCAAGGAAGCCAGACCTGTCTGTCCTGGCAGATTTCATCTGGAAACAATCCTTGCAATATAAGGACATTTGGAGAAGAAATCCCGGGTTTGGCCCTGGGCCCCTGGAGGAGAAGGACAGTTCTCTCTCATAAGAATGAAAGCCCAGAGCTCCAGTGCTTCAGGGGCAGATGAGAAGCAGCCCTCGACATGCCAAGGTCAGCCGGACCTGTCAGGTGGTCCCCAGGAGGCCCAGACAGCCAGACCTGTCCATGTTCCCTTGGTTTCGTGGGACCCCACAGTGTCGCAATGGTCTCCTTGGAGACAATGGTTCCATGAGGCTCCATAGTGTCACCGTGGTGTCCTTGGACCCACATTGTCAAAACTGACCCACAGTTCCATGAGGTTCTGTAGTGCCACTGCAGCAGTCAGAGGCCCTGCAAGGCCTCCCTGGTGGTCACTCGCCTAAGATAAGAAATGCCTAAGTCACGGTGACTGGAGCAAAGAAGCCCCTCTTCCACATTCAGACCCTTCTTATCTCTTTGTAAGGATATCAGTCATATTCTCCTTAAACCTGGCAATTGGATAATTTCTGACACCCCAGTACCCTATAAAAACACCCATTTCTGCCTAGTTTGGCAGAAGAACTGACACTGCATCCCTTCAGAGGAGCTGGCAATAAAGGACATCGCTGTGGAACCACATACAGCCTTCTCCTCTCTCTGTCCCTGTGTGTCTGCCAGAGGCACTTGTGAGCACAGAGCGAAATCACTGAGAGCTGAACTCACAGAGCTGAAATCACTCCAGAGGTGCTCGCTAAGTTGCCTGTGGCTGGGAGCTGAGCCGAGGGACCCAGACAGGCTGAGCCTGACAGCGCAGCGCTATCGGGACACCCACAGCAGCGGCAGCCCGGGGGTCAGATGGACCCCTGGGA